>NC_056739.1:1001132850-1001362850 GCF_019279795.1 Protopterus annectens
AACACCTTCTGAGACTGGAAGCACATCCCAAGGGGAGCTTCCAGATAAGCTTTGATATCTCAACAATTAAATACTGTTGTATAGTAAAACAATTGAAATGAATAAGTTAATTCTGTATGGGGGGGATTGAAGATTGCTACAGTTATAAGCTTTGGAGTTGTCAGCCACATTCTTGTTCAAAGTACAATTAATGCACATATGCAGGGGTAAATGTATTACCACCTCTTTTACTGTTAGTTGTGAAGATGTTGCCCCTACCTCTTGCTTAACTTCTTCTAGGACCATCTGGAGTACAGTGCAGTACATCTTCTGCAGATGGAAAGCCAAATATTTTATGTCAGTAGTGCTAAGCAATTGAAATAAACATTGTAATTTGTGATTCTGATCTCAGACCTGTTGTTTGTATTGCTGTACAGTTCTGTAATAGTAGCAGCACTGTTAAGTTTGTTAGCACATATTACACTATAGTAGTGCAAGTATTAATGTATTCCTGTGTTTCATGCTTTTTATCACAGGTGATCATGAGAGTGAGAGTGTGGGCCCTGTGCCACCTGATGTCAGTGGATCCGCAGACTCTGATGATGATGGTGGCTAAACTAAGGCATAGATGGGGGGTGCAGAGGTTGAATCTGATACAGAGGTTGACATACAGCCATCTCCTGCATTTTCATTGGACACAGCCAGTAGGCCTACACCTACCCAGTCCACGTAGCCCACAGATATTGGACAGGTGGAAGGTGAGGAGATTGATCAGGGAAGTATGGCTACTATGGCTTCATTGCTTGTTGAGTGTGTCCATAGCCAAAGTCTGGCTGAGGTTGCACACAGGAGGATTAATGGGGTGCTTGGAGGGGGCCTGCTGTCCCTCCTCCACCTGGTGCAGGTGTCACCACCTGTGCCACTTAACATATGTTTATGGCCATCATGGAGGTACAGGCATGTTTCCATAGGTGCTACAGACAAATGCTCAGGGTTCTAGATGTGTCTCAGACTGACATGTATGACTGCCTCCAACATGTTGCTGATTCACTGGATTGGATGAATGATGCATTGGAATGAGGGGTGTCTGTGATGGACTGAGAGGTATCTGTCATGGAACAAGCAGTGTATGTGAATGAACATCTGCTGGAAGGGGAATGGCATACTTATGGGCAATAGGTCAGCCACATCATCTGCTGTCATCAAATATAGCAGTGACCAATCATGCTCCTATAGTGGCTGTAGTTCCATTGCTCCATCAGTGAGTCTGCTGTCCACACCTAGACATGGCAGGCCATGAGTTCATGGTACTTGGTGTTCTCTTGTAGGGAGCTCATCCAGCAAAGATCATTCAAGATCAGGTAGCAGCACTGCATCTGACTGTGGGTGTGGAAGTGCCAGTGTAACTTCTGGCAGAGCCAGTTCTCATGGTCAGGATGACAGAGATGAACTGCCACCTCTACCATGCATGGCTTACACCTGTCCATCATACCAAGATATAGAGCTAGCACAGAACTTAGCTGTGTTAATGCAGACACTCACACACCAGTTTCACCTGGAGGACCACTACAGAGACACACATAAGTTACTCAGTTTGTCTCACTGGCCATTTGTTGTTTTATTCCAATGTCTGCCTTCTTCTCCTTCCTACTCACACACACTCACTGAAGAACTGTGTCAGCCTAGGCTTCCAGGCTTCCTGACCCCCCCCCCCACAATACCCTTTATAAGTGATGATAACTTTGCCATATCCCTGTCTTCTATCTGTTGGATTCAGGGATACAAAAGCTAAGTCTGATGCTCAGGGTGCATAGCTAACTTAGTGCTTAGTATATTTGCAGTTGTGCTGTTTAAAAGGTCATTGTACCTTTGACTTATATTGGCCTTTGAAAGTTAGACAGTTGATAGTATCAGACTTTCACAATGTTATAGTAAATGCTGTTGTAAGGGTGTTGGTGTCAGAAACTGCAATGTGCATCATTACTTTATAACTTCTATCTTCCAGGACAAATTTATGGTGCACAACATAAGTCACGCCATCATATTCAGATCTTAGGATTGTATGACAGCATTGTAGCCAAACCTCATCAGAACAGTAAAACAGTATAATGCTCTCTTTTGCATGTACCTCTACAGAGCCAAGCAGCAGCTGGAGAGACCATATGGCTTTTTCAGGAAGATAACTTGGGGCTTACAAATCATGCCATGATGTATGTGGCTAGATTAAAAGCCATATTACTGTCAGCTGTCTGGTATAGGATGAGGTGACGTGCCTGGCCTCCAAACCAGTGTCTGATCATGCCTTGGTGGGATGACTGCATTTTCAGACATCAGATATAGCTGATGACATCAGCAGTGTCCGTTGGCAATATGGTAATAACAGTGTCCCACAAGCTGTGGTAAAAGGCTCTCTGTAATGTTAAGTAACAGCACACACCCAGTTGACTGCAGTGAGAATAGAACCCCTACCTAAGTACACAGACTACAGAACACAGTACTTAATACAATCACTGCAGCACACGTCTGACTTTTGCAAGACTGCTGCTGAACTTATAGTACATTATATCAGCAGCTCATGTGTGTAACAAGATGTTGGCAGGCTTGCATAGATTCATAACTTCATATGAGGCTACTACCATAATGACCCTAGGGTCATAGGAGGCTACTAGGCTAATGGCACTATGGCCTTGTCAAGCCTATCCATGTTGTACCATTGTTCTTTTATAGACCAAGATATGTAGTCCATATTTGCGACTCCATGCTCAGCACTAGTTGGTCATGTTTAAGAGTGACATAGGTGAAACCCCTAAGACAAAACCTACAATTCCCCATGCAATTGTCCCAGTTACCCTTAAATAGGGTAATTGAGGAGCTCAGTTTCACATTTTGCATGAATTGGGAGTTTGTTCCATAGGAGTGACAATCTCTGGGAGACACATTTGTCCCTCCAGCCTGTCATGTTGATTTGGCAGGCTAGGTTAAGGTCGCTAGACTCAATGAGCCTTGCCCCATGTGATTTGGGGAGGTACAGAGGTTTCCTTTAAGGTAGAGTTTGGGACTGCTCTGTAGGCCAGCCACATGTCACCTCTCAGCGGCCTGTGGGATACAGAGTACAGTCACAGGGCTTTGAGTCTTTCCATGTAGGTCATGTTTTGAAGGCCATGAATTTTCTTAATGAGAAACCTCTGAGGCCTCTCCAGCTGCACTGGTGTCTGGTGATGTACATGCAAATGAGAGCATTGTACCCTTTTATTGGTCTGATGAGGGATGAATACAGTGGAGTTAAAGCTTTTTTAGTCTTGGATGCTATGCTCTCACTTATGAGGTGTGCCATGTAAAAGACGTTCATTACCACTGTGGACACATGATGATGAAAGGTGAAGTTATCATCAATCTGCATTCGCAAATCTCCCACCACTGGGTTAGAACACAGGGGGGTATTATTAATATTGTAATTTGCATGGGTTTCTTCTTTGCCGAAAGGCATAATAGCACATTCATTTGGTTAACTTTAAGTCTGTGGCTTTGGCAACAGTCATTTATGTATGTAAGCACATTTTGTAGTATGTTGACATAGTTTGGGGATTCAGTGGTTGTGCCCAGCTTGCTGATGTCAGTGAACTTGTGGAGCCACAGGCCATCTTTATTCTCCTGATTTTATGAAGAATACATTCCAAACAGCAGGGGGCTCAGCACAGCCCCTCATGGGACATCATTGGTAACAGGACTGCTGGTGGAGGTGGAATCTCCACCTATGAATGTATGCATTCTGTTGGTGAGCCAGTTGGCTACCCATCTAATGACTTATGTGTTAATCCCTGGGTGGGCGAGTTCTGCAATGATGCTTCAGTGGGGAATTGGGTCAGAGCCCTTGGGCAAGTCAAGATAGGCAGTATGTACTGATCTGCCTTCATCCAGGGCTTTGGTGCCACTATTGAAGAATTTCACTAGGTTTAATAGGCATGATCTGTCCTTGACGAAGCTAAAGTGTGTCATGTAAAGTGTTTGAAGGTTACCAATATCCTTGTTGATAAGGTCCAAAATTATTCTCTCCATGGCCTTACAGACAAGGCTGGTCAGGCTTATGGGAGCATAGTTTCCTGGGTCAAATGAAGGACTTCCTCTGTGCAAGAGTATAATGGTTGCTGTTTTCCCTCTGCTGGAAAAAGCCAGTACTTAGACTGTGGTTGAAGCCAACACCCAGTGTTTCTGCTAACTCTTGCTTTAGACTGTTTAGTGAGCAGCCTGGGATGTTATCCAGTTCTACAGATGATGTGTTTTTGGCACTGATGAGTGTGGTTAGGACCGGTTATTTGAAAATAATAGCGAACTGTTGACAGGTTTACTACAGTGTACGATCAGTGGAGACAGAGGAGAGAAATTGTTGCCAAACCTGTGTGCTAAAAGATTGGCTATGTCCTCAGGTTCAGTATGAGTGGTGCCATCTACTCTGAATTTGGTGTAATGCCAGGCCTTCCCTTTTACATTACAGACATAACTAAAAAATGCCTTATGATTATCCATAGCTATGGGTGCTAATTTAGTTTTGTAATTAACTTTAAAGTACTTTATACGATGCCTGTTCTGCTTGTCCAAGCTATGGAGGGTGTTCTTTGGCTGAGGCTGTTCCCTCTTATTTCTGGACATCATTTTCTTTCTCATGTTGTATAATCTATTCATGCTAGATGTCCACTATGATGCCCTTTTTTATATGAGCATGTTTTGATCCGTTCTGGTACAGCTAAGGCTATACGCTTGTAAAGGTGTTTATACAGGCCATTTGTGTACACATCCATATAGGGGTCTTTAGTGGCAGTAGGTTTGAAATTATATATGTCAACATTTAGGAGGCTATAGTTTGCTTTGCAGAGATTTTTCCACCTTTTGGATTTGGGGGGTGGGGTTTCAGGTATGATTGTTACATTGAATGTGACCGATTTATGGTCAGACATTAATTACCAGGGAGGGCCTCACAAATGGGGTGGTGCAGTGATCTCCCATGTTGGTGACTACTAGGTCAAGGGCATTCGAGGCCCTCGTGGGGGTGCAGACTAACTGTTCCAGAGCATTCATGTTTACAAAGTTCAGGAACCTTAGGTAAGCATGTTTGAGCTCATATATGTATCCCAGTCGATGGAAACATAGTTACAGTGACCCATGTCTAGGATGTTTGGCTGTATTATGATTCACTCAAGCAGTTCCAGGAAGGCACTGTGTTGTTTTCATGGTTCATGTTGGTGGACCTGTAGCTAACAATGATATGGAGGGGGTTTCACCTACTGTTAGTTGGACTTGTAGTAACTCTAGACAGTCATACTGCTGCACCATATGTACTTGTCTTTTATGAAGATGGATACACTTCCTCCTTTGGTTCTTTCAGATTCCTTTTGTAGCCTGAATGTGTGAAAGGCATTATAAACTTTCATGGCTGGAGTATGCTCTGTGGCCCTAAACCATGTCTCCATGGCTGCAAAAACATTGACATCTTCCCAAGTAAGAGGTGCCTCTATTGAGGGTAGTTTCTGATTACGCTCCTGGAATTAAGCTGCATAACCTTGAGTTTGTCTTTTGAGGATATTTTCACAACAGGAAGTTTGTTCTTATGACATTGCCTAAAAAAGTCATTACGGGGCAGGTACATACCTTGGTCAGTAACCAAATGGCAAGAGGTGACAGATGAAGACCATCTCTGGCAAAGCAGCATGGTCTGTCGACCATATCATCACAGCCTTGACAACTACTGGATCCCGCTGGATTGACACCAGTAGCTAAGCCATTTGTTGAAGTCAATAATTCTTTTGTTTGTATTGAGGCATCATCCTGGGTGAAGGTAGAATGCTGGTTAGGGCTATGGACACACCTGACTGGGACACATAATCTGAGAGGTCAGTCATATTTTTCTTCATATAGTCCAGTGAGGTACATCTCAAGTCATTTACTCCAACAAGGAGTATGACAGAGATGTACCTGTGGATGCCCTTTCATTCACTGATACAGTATTCTAACATATGGGATTCCCTGATGTGGAAGGCCGACATCTGGCCAGTCTACCTATGACTCCTGTTGCTTTATAGGTATGCCAAACATCACCCAAATGCTGCTTGTGTAGCATAGTCCATAAAGGTGATGTTCAGGCCTACCAAAACAGAACTTTGCTCCTAGTCTGCATGAATGTTTTCACTGTCAGGCTGTTTACTTATATCCATTTTCTGCCAGTTAAATGCAGTTTTTCTCTTCAGTGACTACCTACGCCTGTTTGCTGACTTTTTTGCAGTTGCAGATAAGTGCTTCATTGGGGATTTTGTTTTTTCTTGCTTTTTATGTGCTCCTAAGGGTTAATGCCATCCATGAAGGGTAAATGCCAGTGTGGGAGACAGACAATGTGTCTTTTTTGCCTAGGAGCTTCTCATAACCATACGTCTTGTTCTATTTGTCAGGTGTTCATCCCAAAAACCCTTCACAGTAGACTTTCTTCCCTTTCCTTGTATCTTGAGAACCAGCATCTTAAGCTTCTCGCTAAAGATACAATGGAAGGAATCTCCCACCGCAATGGTCAGCCATTAGGGAAGAAGAAGGTGAAAAAGGTCCAAAAAGAATCTTCTGCTGTTCAGCCTCCACCAGGTGTTTCTTTTGATGTCATTACAAACCCAGAGTAGTTGGATTTCTCTGCACGACTGTGTTGGAGGCCAGTGAGGATCTGGCTGGCAGCACATATGAAGAGACTTTGCATGCATCTATCTTGGATATTTAGGGGAACCACGGTTGATTGTTTTGAGGGGACCTAGGGAAGTTCTTCAGTTTTTAGTTGGGGAAGAAATTCCTACTACTGTTCTCGACTGTCATCCTGGGTCTAAGCCTTCTCAGTTTTTTTGGTGGGTTGTTCCCTTAAAAAAAAAAAAAAAAATTAAGCATGTTTCTTCTGCTCCTACAGATCCACAAAGTGAGTGGCAGGCCTCCACTCAAGGGCTCCTTACTGCTGTAATGTCCTTAAAGCCTCCTCAAGAGGTTTCGGTTCCTGCTTCTCCTTGGTCCTCTACTCCCCTTAAGAACAGGATTCTTCTAAGGATAAATTGGATTGTGATGATAATTCCATGACTTATTCTACTCAAATTCCTTTGCCTTTAAACTATAGGTCAGAGGAGGAGGAATTTATTAGTCCTGATGCTCCTTTTGAGGAAATTTCATTTGGGAACACACTCTCTAGGATGATGGATTTTTTTAAGTGGGATTGTGTTCAGGTCTCTGTACTATGAGTTGCTGCAGTTGGAATCTCCTAAACCTGTGGCTATCGCTCCAGGTTTGGCCGCTTTGTTTGATGCTTTTTTCTAATGCCTCTCATGCACCTGATTCTTTGATCCTTACTCCCAAAAAACCTGACAGGTTTTATAGAGTGCCTGAGGACTGCTATTTTTTATATAAATGTCTTGCTACAGACCCCTCTGTAGTGTCTGCATCCTCTGATAAGCCATCTCAATTGCTTCCTTCACCCAAGTTATTTCCTTCTGAACAGGACAGCAGAACAGTTGAAAGGCTGAGTAAGAAAGTTTACACTTCTGCTGCCCTAGCTTTTAGGGCTATTAATTATCGGACCCATATGTCTAAGCATGTGTTGGCTCTTCTTTCTCAGGCCTGTCAACTTATTTATGATTTTCCAGACTCTGAAGGTAAAACTTATGTTTTTCCATTCTAAGGACTTCCTCTGAAGTCATTCATCATTCTATTATATCTAGTTATGATGTGGCAGATGCCACTTCTAGGGCTGCTGTTTTTGGTTCAGTGATGAGGAGGTATTCTTGACTTAGGCTTCAACCTTTATTTGATAACATTAAAGCTAAGTTGATGGATGCTCCTCTGGATTCTAAACTTTTGTTTGGGGAAGCTGCTGCTGGTTTAAGTCCCTTCAGGATAAGGGTAAGGCATTACAGGAGCCTAAACATGTGTTTGTTTCTCCTGTGCGTAAATTTCAGGGAAACTACCCTGCTAAGCCTGTATTTCTTTGTAGGCAATCACACCCTTCTACAATAGGTAAGAAGAGTGGCAAACAGGTTTCTCCTGCTATGGCTGGTCTGTTTTTAGGAACTCCGGAACCTTCTTTTCCAGACAAACTAGGTGCTGTATGACCTGTCTCTTCCCAGCCACATTCCTCTTTCTCTTTGCCGTCCTGTTTGGCTTCAGATTACTCAGGATGCATGAGTTCTGTCCATCATTTGTCAGGGTACTTCATGGTGTGGATATCCCGTCCTTCTTTTATGGGCATTCCTCAGCCTCATCTGGAACAACTTCCCTTTTTCTCAGAGGTTCTTTAAAATCTCTTGACTCAGGGTACTATTCAAGAGATAGAAAGCCAAACAGGGCAGCTAAAATCCCCACTGAAGTTGCAGAATGCTTATTCAAGCCAAAAAAAAAATCGATCCAGAAATAGTCCAAGTGCAAAACATAGCTTTATTAAATCTACATAAAACAGATAAGCACCTTCATCCCAGAACACTAGAACTATATCAGATACAATAATATTGTAAAGTCCCCCTTATAAAGACATGTGGAAGGCATCATAATAATGAAATAAAAGAAGACACACCCCCTTAAAGACATAACATGAAAATGCAGTAAAACAGTTGTATGAAATAAATATGCTATAGAGTATTCTTAGAAAAGTGAGAGCTTTAATGGCAGTGCAGTTACACTTTGGTGCAGGTAACTGGCCAGGATTAAATGAAAATATTTCAATCAGCTCCCTTTTAGAGCTCAAAGCATTAGACAGATAAATTACATTGCATTATATATTTAAAAAATTATACTGCGGTGGTGGTGCTGCAGTAGCGTTGTCGCCTCACAGTTAGTCGTTGCCCATTCGATTCTCAGTTAGAGCGTCTTCTGTGTGGCAACATGCATGAAAGGGCATTCCTTCGTTGAAGGTTGTGCGTTAGGCCTGGCAAGCCAGCACATAAAACTCTACTGCCAATCATTATTGGACCGGAGTTCCGCTGTGGCGACCCCTAACCTTACTTAGATAACCTATTGGTTCAGTCATCCTCTCTAGAGATCCTTTTGCAAAATATTCATTTTGCAGTTTCCCTCCTTCAGAGCCTAGGGTTCACTGTAAATTTCAAAATGTCTTCTCTAACTTTTTCTCATGATCATGTTTTTCTTGATTACAGAATTCAGACTGTGCCAATGCTTGCATCCCTGCTATCTCCAATGGCCTTAACTCTCATTTCTTTATTTCACACTCATCTTCCTCCAGTTTCCATTACTGCCAGGGAGTTTCTGAGAGCTCTGGCTTTCATGAAATCTACTATTCCAATGCTCCCTCTGTCCAAATTTTGCATGAGAATGTTTCAAAGGTTTCTAAAGTCACTGTGGCTTCAACATACACATCCTCTAGACTTCATAGTTCCTCTTCTTCCTTGTCTCGGACAGGAACTTCAGTGGTGAATTTAGCAGTTGTCTCTGAATCCAGGGATCACTTTTCATCTCCGTCTTCCCCTCTCATGAATGGCTCAGAGACACTTTAAACATGGTATGGGGGGTGACATTTGGGACCTAAAGGTACAGGGCATTTGGTCATCTCATCAGCAGAAGGAGCACAACAGTGTCAAAGAGATTAGAGCTCTTCTGCTGCCTCTACAGCCCTTTCATCCTCTTTTCTCACCAGGGCCTCTCAAGGCTTTTACAGCAAATACCACAGTGATGTGGTATATCAACAAACAGGGAGGATTGAGATCTTATCTTCTTTGCCGGTTGGCACTTCTGATATGGGATATTGGTGTTAAGTGCCAAATGACTCTTCAGGCAGTTTATATACCTTGTAGTCAGAATATTGTGGCAAACACTATGAGCAGGTCATTAACTCAGTCGCATGAATGGATGCTTCACAGGGATGTGTTTCTGGACATTATCCACCAGTGGGGTACTCCTCAAGTGGATCTTTTTGTCTCCCCTCTGAACCGAAAACTTCTACTGTTTGGTGCCAGAGTCCTCTGGTATGGAAAGTGGATGTCCTCTTATTCTCTTGGAAGGGGATGTTTCTTTATGCATTCCCTCTCCTTCCTCTCATTCTAGAAGTCCTGTCCAAAATTCAACAGGATACTCTCAAAATCTTGTTGGTGACTTCCTTTTGGCCGTGACAACACTGATTCTGTCTACTTCTTCATCTAGCCAGGGCAATCATCACAAGTTACCTCACAGGGTGGATCTAATCACACAAGACAAGGGATCTCTCTTCCACCCCCACCTGTCCACACTTCATCTGACATGATAGGATTTTTACTACTCATAGACACCTTTTTTCTGAGGACATGCTGCAAGTCCTGCAGGAGGCCAGGAAACCTACTTCTAGGAAATCTTACTTATCCAAATGGAAAAGGTTTTATATTGGGTGTGTCTCCCATAACCTGGACCAACTTACTGTGGATTTTCCTTTGGTTCTCTCTTATTTGTGTGAGTTGCTCAATGCTGGTTTGCCTTATTCTTCTACTAAGGCCCACTTATCACCTATCTCTGCTTGTCTGCCTTTTTCTCCTCCTTTAGCTTCTAGATTTGAAGTGAAACAATTTTTTAAAGGTGTCCTTAATATTAGACTTCCCAGGAAGCCTTTCCTCCTCCCTGGTATCTTAATTTTGTTTTGGAGAAGTTCACTCAGGCTCCTTTTGAGCTTGCTGCTTCAGCTTCCTTGCAATATTGTTCTTATAAGACTGTTCTTTTGTTAATTATTACTTATACCAGATGGGTGTTGTCTGAGTTGCAGGCCTTTATGCCTAGTCCTCCTTTTTTGACCTTTTATGAAGATAGTGTCCTTGTGCACTAACCCTTTGTTTATGCCTAAGGAGGTTAATGAGGTATCCCTTAAGCAGTCTATTTATCTGCCTACTTTTTTCCTCTCTCCACAAGCTGACAACGAGAGGGTGCTGTATACTTTGGATTTGCTTAGACAACTCAAGAGTTTATTTGGATAAGAATAAGGCTATTAGAAAATCTGATCAGTTATCTGTTTCTTTTCATCCTATATCTTTGGGACTTGTCATATTCAAGTAAACTATTTGTTTTTGGATTTCTAAGGCTATTTCCTTTTGTTACACTTTTTGTGACAACAGCGTTCCTTCTTCAGTTAAGGCTCATTCTACTAGAGCTGTGGCTTCTTCTGGTACTTTTTTCAAGAGCTTAGATACTAATTCTATTCTTGAAGCAGCTACCCGGACTTGGGTGCATACCTTTACCAAGCACTACAAAGATGGATATTATCTATAGAGCTATGGCTGGTTTTGCTAGTGCCATTCTTAAGGGCTTTTTAGGGGACTCTTCTGCTCCTTCCCCCTCCCAGGTTTCCTCTTGTACTATGGTACTCTCCCATATGATAGAATACTGCAGCAGTGAATGTAAGGACACAGTACAGTTGTGTAAAAATCTTATCATAATGGTAGATGTCCTTGCCTTCACTGCAGTAGTATTCACTCCCTCCTTCCATCCCCTAGTCCTTTGCCTTCTTGGATGCACAGGTTACCCAGATTACCTCCTTGCTTCCTTGGACTGGTGTTCCTACTGGGGCAATAATTTCTGTTTATGGTAGGATTGAACGTTGCCTTTATGCCCTATGCTAAGCAAGGAGCATTTGGGTGATGTTCATCATACCTTTAAAGCAACAGGAGTCTCTGTTATACTGGCCAAAAGTTGGAATTTCACAGCAGGGAATCCCATAGCAGTGAAGGCAAGGACATCTACAGTTATGGTAATATTTTACACAACTGTACTTTGCTGTTGAGACAATTGAGGGCATGTGTAACTTTGTGGATCCTGGCACTTGACAGGCAGCTGACTGTGACTTTCTCATTGTACAACCTGGTGAGGAAGACATCTGTGTGTCTCACTATACTTCTCAACCATCCTGAATCGTGCAGTATTTCGCACTTTTGGGGGCAAAATAATAGGGTGCCATGAATTCCCAAATAGCTCCTTCATATCCCAATTTTTTTGTTTTATTTACACTTTTATTTAATGTTGACATCATCACACATTGCCAGCACATCCCACAATCTGCAGGGGCATGTGTAATGACATCCACATTGTGAGACAGCACCTAACTGCCTGTCAGAGTGACTTAGAGGGCTTAAAGTGAAAAAAAAAAAAAAAAACAGTTGTTTAATGCCACAGTCTGCCTGCGACTTACAACAGCAAACTGGAGAGGATGTCATGTTGACTTGGAGCAACACTGTAGTTATAAGTTTTAGTGGCATTCTGTGATGACTGCTAAACATAAATTAATGGCTCAGAGTAAGCAGTGCTTCCCGTAAGTACATCTCATATACATTCCCTTGCACCTAACTGTTAGAAGCTGACACAGACAAACAACTGGTGTCAGAGCCATGGATTAAAACTTAATGCCAAAAAATGCATAATAGCATCCTTTGGGAAGTCATCCATCCCTGGTAACTATCATTTTGACAACACATCCCTTAGATTTGGCCCAGTAGTCAGGGACTTAAGGATGCACATAGATAGTAATCCTGCCTTTGACCGTCATGTGTCTACAGTAGTGAGGAAATCATTCTATGTTGCGCAACTTATAAACAAAGGTATGGCATCTAAATCCAATAAAATCATTGTTCCACTGTATTTGGCATTCATCAGACCTATCATTAAGTGCAATGCCCCCTTTTGTATGTACCTAACTAGGCATATTCAACAATTGGAATGTCCACAGAGGTTCCTCACTAAAAGAATACAGGGCTTAAGTAAAATATCCTATGCATACCACCTCAAGGCTCTATCCCTGTATTCTGTATCCTGCAGGCTTTTGAGGGGAGATCTATACCTTACATGGCCTTGTCAGTCCCCAATCTGATGGACCTCCTGCATATCCGCAAAACAAGCAGCACCAGGATTACCCATTCTAAAGACTTAAACCTTGCCTGTGATATAAATAGGATCTGCTGGAGACACAGTTATGTATCCCAGAGACTACCCCATCTCTGGAACAGGCTCCCCATCCATGTGAAGCAGAGTTCCTCCCTAACCCAATTCAAGTGCAACCTGGACAATTGGATGAGGAACAGGAAATTCATCCCTGGTTTGCCAGTTTTGTCTCTAATGCAAATAGGTAATCTGTAAATGGTTCATCTCCCAAGCTCCTGCTTGTAAATGTTTCATCTCCCAAGCCCCTGCTTGCACTTATCAAGGGTATCAGAACTTGTCAGAGATTTGGAATGTATGGCTAGGCTTAAAAAGGTCCTTGTGGACATTAGCCTAGTAAATACCTATGAACCTAAGCAAGCGCAGTTAATTCTGAGTAAGTTGCACATAAAATTATTCATACAACTTTAGACACTCTCCAAATGTTTTTAATTCATGGAGTCAATTATTATGTATCAGAGTAATGGTTCATTTTTGGATTGTCGGTGCTTTACTTAGCTATTTTAATACAGTTGTTTTATTAACAAATTATGATTCTCAACAGTGTGCTGCATCCTTTCCCATTTCTCTGATGTCTCCAACTCCTTCTGCAGACAATGTAATTCAAATCTTGCATCATCCCTTTCTCAGTTAGCTTTTTGTAATTCCTGTTCAGTAGACTGGCACTCTGCAAGACCTTTGTCCCTGTGCTCTGCTGCTCTGATTAGCTGTTCAGCTAGCTGTTTCTATCTCTCTCTCTTTACAGGCTTTATTCATGTCTGTGAGGCATTTTGCTGTATTAACAATCCACGCCAGCAACAAAGTTAGTACGGTAGTACCCCTTTTCACTAAACTAATGCCGATTCCCTAAAGCATCATTGCAATTTCTCTACTGACATCTCACTCTTCCAGGATCGGATAATCTTCTAGAAATTGCTCCATTCTGAGTTAATATATAACTGCAAGCAGTCATTCCTTAAAACCTCGAGTTTTCACTAATAAAGAAAGCAATGGTATGGTCCTTTTCTCACTCACAATACCACATATACAAGGTGTGACAAAGGGAAATAATGCTAGCCCAACTATCTGGAATTTTGTAAATAATTCCATGTTATTTATGAATATTGATAAGATTTATACAGGTGTGTGTGCAAAGTACTGAGCTAAAATGTAACCACAGCAGGCCCTACTGGAATATAACAGGAATGTACCTGCACTATTGTAACTGTTTAGATGTATATGTTTAATGGAAACTAGAACACAGGAGATTAAATTGAAAAAGATTCAGAGAAAATAGTTTAAATTAAATTGTTTCATGACCACATAATAAAAGAGATCTTGTCTCTCAGTTTCAGTGCAGTAGCAGACACAATGTCTAAAGCTAGAAGTTTTTTTGTATTGTCTTGAAAGAGAAGTACTTACTAGGTTTAAGATGTAGAAGTGTTTTATTGTTTTATGACTTCCAGGATGTGCAAACATCTGAGAGATATGTATTTTTCACAAGGAGATGCAACATTTCTAACAAAAGGGGTTTAGCTTGGGAGCTGAAGTCAGGTGACAAAAAGTGATGTCATCCAAGCTAACCCAGTAGTAATATTTAATATTAATTTAAGAACTCTCTCAGAGATAGACTGTGCATTTTGTATTTTGTCTTTGACCTAACATCAGCTGAAAACACCCATCCCACGTTTTTATGGCATAGTAACTCTTTTAGATTCAGATAGAAATATAGTAAAGTGTAGCTTAGATGTTTTCTTTATTTCTTTGAGACTGTCATGCAATGTTGTTTTAAATATCTCCTGTGATTTTGAACTCTGATGCAACTTATTACTTACTAAGTATTGTCTTATTCTTTTATTATTTATTAATAAATATATTTAAACCTTTTAGTTGTGTCTGACCTGTTTAGAGATAGCTAAGCTCTTAGAGTACTTGTATATCTGGTGACACTGTACAGGCCACTCCTAAATAGCCATGCTCTTGGTCAGACTACCATTTGGATTAATAGTAACGTTACACAGCAGGATTGGATGTGTCTATATCATTACATTGACAGCTAAAAACACAGAACACCCTTACCTCGACACTGCTTAACCAAAAGCAGGAAATGTCAGGAAATGTCGAATGACCAGAACTGTGATTTTTTTTCCCCAAGGAAAAAAAGTCACTGGACCAACAAAAAAAAAAAAAACAAAACAAAAATAAACTGACAGACAAACTGGGGGGGGGGCTGACCCCCACTCACCCCCTACTTAAATATACCTACTCTGAGATTGCACTACAGTGGAAAATGGCAAACTCCCAACGATGGCCTAGTGATTGTTTTCCCTGGGAAAAAAATTGCTGTTCTGGCCGTTTAACATTTCCTGCTTTCAGTTAAGCAGTTTTGAGGTAAGGATGTTCAGTGTTTTTAGCTGTTGGTCTTTTGGTATAGACCCAGACTGGAAACCCTTTGCTAAGGGCCTTAATGTAGCTGATAAGAGTTGGCTGGTGGCAGTGAAAACTACTTTATAGTCTGGGCAGAAAGGGGCATAGCTAGTAAACCTGCGCCAGCCTTTCGCAGGTATGTGTGTGTTTGTATATACATCAAATCTCAAGGAGTGTGTGTGTGTCAGCCTCTTGGGCAGGGACATGAAGCACTGGTTGGACAGAGAGGGTACTGGAGATCTTGGTTTGGCCACTCAGCTGATATCTCAACCCTATAGCTGTGCCAGTGGGGAGTCTCATTGGGGATCTGGAGAAAGGGAAAAACCAGCCCCAGACTGACTGATCTCTGTGTGCTCTTAAGGGAAATTGCACTTTACTATGTTTGTACTTGTCATCCTCTCAGTGTGTACATTCCCCACTGTTGACAGTGGTTAGGATTGAGACTCCTTGATTACTGGTCCAGTGCAGGGGCATCACACAAGGTTTTAATTCTATTGAACAGGAATTAGAAAAAGCTAAATGAGAAAGGGACGATGCAATATTTAAATTACAATGTCTGCAGAAGGAGTTGGAGGATATCAGAGAAATGGAAGAAGAAATATACAATTGTGGTGCAGTAGTCAACTAGCACAAAATGAAGTGTAGACAAACTGGTAACAAATAGTTAAAGGAGAAGACACTCCACAGCTGGCCAGGAAAAACACAGACGTAAATTCCACTGCATAAAATGTCTTTAATGAATTTCCACAGAAAAAATACTTAAAGATTACTTTTTTGAGATATGGAAGCATACTGTTTTGATTTTTCAAACACATCCATTTTACAAATGTGTCTGTAATGCATTCCTGAACATGACATGAGTTATTGTATGAGAATTTATGAATAAGTTGTACAAAGCTTTTAATCAGTGTACTTTTTTGTAATTGATTTATAATTTCCACTGCCATATCTTTGCACCTCAGTTGATTGTTATGGCCCTTTTACTACGTCATCCTGCCTATCACCTATTACTATCTATGCATAGGTTAACCATAGAATATTACTTACATGGGTAAAGCCCTCTCTTTTTAACCAGGAAAGCAGCAAACAATTTGGACAAAGACAAAAATAATGGGGATGGGTGCCAGAAATCAGGGACAGATTTTAAATATTGTTGTTACAACTTAGAAAGTTGATAGAACAGTTTTTGTATTGGCATGCATTTTCGGAAGGATATGAAGTCTGAAATTCAAATGTCTGTCATTTTATAGTGACTTCAGTCCTCGGACAACCACTGTTTTTATGAGGATCAGATAAAAATGTAGACATCTTTCATAAATTTGGACAGTTGAGAGATATGCATCAATCATGCTTTTGCAGCCTACAAGGGTACTTTAAGATTTTGCCCACTGATAATTTTTGGAATATATAGTCTGTGTACTTTTGAATGCAGCTGATGAGGAAAGAGCCTACTTTTTCCTGGTCCAATCTGAATTTAACATTTTGTAAATGTAAAATGCTTCTCATGTTTGCATACTGTATTTGAAATGGATAACACGAGACAGCATTTGTATATACAGTAACCATAATAAAAAAACAGACAAAAAACAATAATTAATTTCCTAATAGATAAAACTGATATTTGTTTTGTAATCATAGAAGCTACTTACTTAAGGTGTTGCAGAGTGCAATAATTTTATTTTTAGATATAGTAAATGTTGTAAAATATTAGAAGGACTGGTTAAAATATTGTACTTGTGGTATATGAGCACAGATCACTGCTGTTTTTAGCTGCAAGCATTTAAAGATTCTAGAAAGCAAAGCTGTGGAAGAAATGTGAATTTTGTTTAAAGGCTTTATTTTGGGGATTTAATCTCTGCTCATGTAGTATCCTGTTGCTGAATGAGGGGGCAGGGGGCACTGTTTGCAGAATGGCAGAGCAATAGTGCTGAAAGTATTACAACATGGCTACAGCTGGTGCCTGGGCTAGTTGCATTCTAAGGCCAGACAACTGAGAAATGACACAGAGCAGAGTGCCTGAATCTGGGCTTGTCTGCACTGTTGTGTCATACTGTTGTTACTATCTTGGAATATATATTACTGACCATACCTCTTAACTTCCTAACGCAAGAAATCTGTATAAAGCCTTAAATAATGGGGAAAAAAAACAAAATAGGGATAGATTTTAAATACTGTTTTTATAAACTTAGAATGTTGTTAGAAGAATAGGTTTTGTGTTAGCTTGCTTTTTCTGAAGGATATTTGTTGTTTTGTGTTTTGTCTGTTCTGCAATTTGAGTTTGAATGTTGGTATCTTACAATTTCATTGGGGTGGGCAGTGTTACATAATTATGTATGCAAATTTTATGTTAATCAGTGTCCAGATTTTTGACCAGTTGTACTTGCTTTTCATGAGCCTTTATCCCAATTTTTGATGTTTCAGGTTGAGAGGTATGTGTCTCACTATAGATTCACCTATGACCAAAACATTGGTTTCGAGGTGTTCTGCCTTAAGGTCTTAATGGGTGAGAGACTGATACATTTGTTTTTATGTGTAGTGGGTTCTGTTGGGACTGTCATGTGTGCAGAAGGTATGCATTTGTGAGGCCTTTGCTCTTTCAGTAAGCCTTTAATGAGTATCTCTGTGTATGTGGGTTTATAGTTTTATAGTTTCATAGTATAGTACTAGGCTATCTGCCCTGGGGCATTTGTAAGCCTAGCCATAGTGATGTGGCTTTTGCCACCCCATGAAATGGTACAAAAATGTACAGAATAAATTTAGAATACTGTGCCTCTATCTAGTAGTGACACAATGAAGGTCCCCTTATATAATAGAATTAGTTTACTGTGCCCCTGTCTAGCAGTGACACACATGTGACCCCTGGGGTAAACTTACGATCTCCCATCCACTCATCAAGATTTCTCTTGAAGAGAGTCAGTGAGGGGCTCTGCCTAATACGAACTGGGATCTTGTTCCAAAGCATGGGAAGCCTCTGGGTTATGAATCTATCCCTCCAGATGTCCAAGTGAGAACCGCCCTAAACAAAGCAAAAAACACAGCGTCAATGGGACCTGTTTAGGGCGGTTCTCACTTGGACATCTGAGATGACAGGGAGATTATATTCAGCTGGAATAAGTATTTGTTCTTTTGGGGATGAAGGAGGGGAGAAATTTGCACTGAACCTGTCAGCCAGAATGTTGGCAATATCTGTGAGTTCAATGTATTTTTTGTTGTTTTGAACCAACTCTGAGCATATCTGAGGGTTTCCATGGGTTTCTAACATAGCTGAAGAAGGCTTTGTGGTTATCTTTAGTGTCCTTAGCGATTTTTCTCTCAAAGTTGGCCTTGGATGTTTTTATGAGAGAACGTAGTTTTCTGCTTATGTTGATCAGAGATGTCTTCCCTTCATGGGATTTTGCTCTGACATGCAGTAGCTTCCTTCTTTTGTTATACAATTTGTTTATGGCTGAGGTCCACCAGACAGGATGCTTACCTTTGGTGGAGAGGGACTTGGATTTGTTTGGGATTGCATGATCCATGCATTCTTGGAGATGTCCATAGAAAGCATTTGTGAAGGATTCGGCATTGTGGGATGTGGTATCCACTGGCACAGTGGACTTAAAAGATACCATCTCAGTCTTAAGAAGAGTGAAGTCTGCTTTTGAGAAGTTTTTCACTGTGGTCTTTTGTGCTGGGGGTGGAGGTGGGATATGTATATCCAGGGTGATTAGTTTGTGGTCAGATCTCACTAGTGAGGGGTATACTTCCGGTGTGGAGCATTTTGTCCCCATGTTTGTGATGATCAGGTCTAGTATATTATCTCCCCTAGTGGGAGAGGTGACCAGTTGTTCCAGTGCATTTGAATTTATGAATTCCAGGAACCTTTGGGCTAGGGTATTAGGGCTAGAATAATGTACCCAATCTATGTTTGGGTAGTTGAAGTCTCCCAGTATGATGGTATTTTGTGATACATTCATATCCTCCAATGTCTTCAGGAAGGCTGAGTGGGTTTTTTGAGATTGGGAGGGTGGTCTGTAACATGCTACCAGTTGTATAGCAGCTTTGCCTATGGTTAGTTGCACCTGTATGGTCTCTGATGCTTCATGTGTTGCTACTAACCTGGAGGTGTGGGTGTCCTTGATGAATATGGACATTCCCCCTCCCTTTGTGGTTCGGCCCGGGTTTTGGGGCCGAAAAGCATGATATGAGGTATAGCCTGGTAGCGCTGGGGAGCTATCAGGAGCCTTGAACCAGGTTTCAGTTACTGCATAGACGTCAATGTTCTCCATGCTGAGGAGTGCATCAAGTGCCTGCATCTTGAGATTTAGACTTCTGGCATTGAGCACTTGGTTTATTGAGGAGATAAAGTGTGTGTGCTGACAACCTGTTTTATATCTGGTTCATTGTTACCTGAGAGAGACAGAGCATTTATTCTAGATTATTTGAATACTTCTAGATTCATTGTATACTTGCATCTCTCACATGTATGGTTATCACTATACATAAGGCAGTATAAACCTACCTGTGTAAAAACACAGTAGCCTTATTAAGCATATTTAGATGATCATTGTTAGCAGAGCAATTTTGTGAGCAGCAACAACTGGGCCTATCTATGAGGGACATAGGTGCCACCCCAGAGGATGAAATAGAATCTCACTGCATGCGAAGCAGTACTCCTCAATGACCCTGTTCAGTGGCAACCTTTGACTACTGGTTGGGTTATTGTACAGTCACCTCTGAGCTGCCACTCTCAGACACGTTCTGCTAAAAACAACCATCCAACTATGCTAAATATGGGTACTTGTGTTTATACACAGCTAGGCTTCTACACACCCTAGTGCTATTAGCCTTATGTGAACCTATGAAGCTATGTGCCACTGCAGGCCTAACAACCTGCTGTCCCCCACATAGCCTGCTGATTTCATCTACTATAAGTTCACCTGCAGTCCTACATAAATCAGACTTGTGCCGTGGTGCATGCATTAAGGAATGTGTTCTGTAGTCAGTGTACTTAGATAGATAGTGGTTCTATTCTCACTGCAGTCACCTGTGGGTGGGGTATGGAACACTGTTTTTAACATATTCTCCTCCCGAGACACTGCTGATGTCATCAGTTATAAATTGTTGTTTGACACATTAAAGTCAGACTTGAGCAGTGTTGCTTGTGATAAGGACTGTGTTCTGTAGACTCACTACTTTTATAGGTAGGGGTTCTATTCTCACTGCAGTCAACTTTGGTGTGTGCGTGTGAGACCTGTTGCTTGACATTACACCAGCATGCAAGACACTGGTATCTTATCCTCAACAGACACTGCTGATGTTATCTGCTATATAACATTTTTGGATATGCAGTACTCACAACAGGGCAGAGTCAGAGACTGTCCTCATGGCCAGGCAGAAGTCATGCCATCTTAAAAAATAAAGTTTACAGTTACATGGCTTTTAATCTATTCACATACATCATGGCATGGTGCGTAGGAGCTGTATTATCTTGCTGAGAAAGCCCAGTGGTCTCTCCAGTTGCTACATGTATCTAGTAAAAAGAGCATTATACTCTACTAGTACTGTAATGTGGTTTGTATACAGTGCTGTCATACAATCCAAAGATGTCAGTATGATGGCAAACCTTATTATGTGCACAACAAAGGCTTTGGACACTTGGTTGTTAGAGTTCAGATTGGCTATCTAAATGTGTTCCCAGTGCTTGCATCATTGGGTTTCTGCATAGCAGGACTATTGTCAATACTGTGATTAACATGGATCTCCACTTTTCAGATGGACAACATTACAACCACACATTTCTGCATTTATTTGTAGATTGTGTGCCTCTGGTACCATTCAGATGTGTGTGTTAACTACTCCTGTACTAGGTTATTACCATTGGTGGACTCCGTGTTTGAACAAAACATGCACAAATCAACAAACTTGGTAAGCCAAAGACCATCTACTTTATCCTGAACTGTCAAGAAATACAGTTCAAACAGTGAAGGGCCAAGCACAGATCCCTTGGGGTTGCCAATGGTGACAGCTTTACTGGTGCAGGTTGATTCACCAACTGTTACATGATGTGTTCTGTCAGTGAACCAATTGTTTACCCATCAACTGACATAATCCCCAGCTTGGGGGTTTTGTCAATGATACCTACATGTGTGATCATTTCAAAACCCTGAGGGAGATCATAATAGGCTGTATGCACTGTCTTACCTTACTCCATGCCTATCACATGGAATCATTGTTCTGTGACAACATCACAGATTGCCTATGGCATGACCAAGCACATACACCTTCCTTATATGGTGATGTACACAGTTCACCACACCCTCCACATGGCCTATGTTCCCATACAAGGGTGTACATCAACAGGAATACACCTGCACTGGGGGGACAGCACCTGAAGCATGACTGTATAGAAACATCCTGACTCTCTTCGACTGTCAGGTACACCAACATGTCATCATGGACCTCTTCTATATGTATACTAGTAATATTCCAGGTGTATGCAACAGACCTGTGTGAGTTGTTACTGCTACAGCAGGTCCATTACATCTGACAGATGTCCACAAAGAGGTCATTGAGGGCATACACGATGACAACAGTATCATCTTGTGAAGCTTGAACAGGTAAAGGCATTTGACAAAAAGTGACACTGTGGTATTCAATCAACACTATCACATATGGCCAGAAATAGCTATATCAGCAAATGGTTAGACCAGTGTATGATATATGTAGCATCTCACTGTGTTGATATATGTGACATGACATATATCAGGTCCAGTGATCAGCTCAGTACATCAGGTGTGTCTGCTAGGCTCTTTTCTGCCCATTAGTTAAGTTATGAACATTACAGATGACACACACATACTATGTCTAAACAGTTGCCTGAAAGACTACAGCTTGTGGGAAATCAATGACTACAACTGTGATGTTAGTATAATACACACAGTATCAACACATACCACACATACCAGAGACTGCTGCCACAGTGATGACAATGCCTGCGTTGACGAGACACTTGGTGGAATGTGTTGCATCATGAAACAAACACAACACCTAAGTATAATGAGGACATCACACCCTATAAGCAGACCAATAGGTATGTGACCTGTTTCCTGGGGTAGAGGATAAGTGACACATCCACCACCATCAAACCTCTCAATTGCCCAGATTTTTGCAGAATGTCCAGATTTTTGCCTCATTTTCAGTCTATCCCACATAAAATTTTTGAATTTGTAATAAATCACTGAGGATGGAAGTTTTTGAGTTTCAGTCTTCATAGCCTTCAGAAAATGCATGCTAAATGCAGCTAACACAAACCATGTTACTATAGCAACTTTCTATGTCTGTAAGATCAATATTTAATATCTGTCACTATTTCTGGGCCTTTGTTTACCCATTATTTTAGACATTGTCCAGATTTCTTGTGCGAAGAGGTTGTGAGGTATGACCAGCATTTGGCCACAGTGCTGACTCCTCCTTTGACTGTAGCACAGGTACTGGGTATGTGAAGGACATGCACATAAGAGGGCATACTAATGTCATGGCTCCCATCTTTCATCACCCCAATAAATGAGTGCAATGCACCCTTCTCCATGTACCTCCTTACACATATTCCAGTGATGTGTAACTGAAGTGTACCACCTTTGTCACTGTGCACTGTTACACCGCTTATTGTCCATACCTAGGTATTCTTTCTGTGGAATATACATGACTGTCTGATGTTGTGGAACACCAATCAAGTTGTTACACCAGATGCAAGTGTACTACCTGTTCATCTTATGCACACATTATACATATTCAACCTATTTATCCATTTATTTATGTAATTTATTAAAAGTGTTTTTATATATGGAATGAAATTTTAACATTTAATTTTATCTATTTACAAGAATGCATTTTAAATGTATATTTAAATGTATATTTAATATTATATGGAAAGCATTTTACAAGTGAAGAGCTGCAATATTCTGAAATAACCACTAGATGGCAATGCATATCACAATTTTTAACTGACACTGATGTTAACATTTTAGAAAAGAAGCATTATTTTATTTATACATAATATGTTGTTTTAAGTATAAAGAATGCTTCAAAATTCATTACAACTTTTTACATAAGTTTTTAATAATAAGGAGGAATAGAGATGTAATATCATAACATTTTTTAGAACATTTGAATTTACATTTTTAACATATTAGCAATGCCCTTTTAAAATTCAATTCATTGTGAATCAATTATCCAATTTAGTTTCATTATTCTATTTAGAAAGACATATAAAAATGGCTTGATGAATGCAGTATTTTATCTGATGAAGTGGAGTGGAAAATACGAAAACGCAGTAGCGGAATAGCGTTCACGTGGATTTGGATTTATCTTTGATTTTTTGTGGTGCTTTAACGTGTGTCCAGTGTGTGGAGGAATAAAGACCTTGGTTAATTTAATTGGACCTGTGTTCTTCGCTTTTTGGATTTTTGGTAATTAGTTGCCTTTTTTCATTTTTTGGTTATCGGCAATTAAAATATTAGTTATCTACAAACAATAAAATCACTAAAACACAGCATAGCTTTCAACCTGCTCATAGCACCCCAAATAGCTCTTGTTGAAATAATAAACCATATTACCCCTCCCTGTGACAAAGGTTTCTTTGCTGCAGTCCTCCTCTTAAATTTTGTAAAAGCTAATGTGGTCAATCATAAATAATACACATAGTCAAAAACATTTGCTGTTTTCTAGTGGTATTAAACTGTATCACAAGCTATCTAAAAAGCAAAAGTAAAACTGTATTATGTTAAAACAACTTAGCTTATAATCTTAACTCTAACATGAGGGAGTGCACAGTATTCCATTCTGGGGCTTTATACCACCTCTATGCATGGGATGCACCTTCATACACATGGTCTTAAATGTCTTTAGTACACCACAATTCCACAATTAGTTGTAGTGAAAAACTTAGCTACCTGTTCTCGTAACTATAATGATCCATCAATATACTTCTGAGCTAATTAAATGACTAACCCAATTCCAAATAAGATGAAACATAGCTAATGATTTTTTTTTGCACTAAAACAACACTTCTAAGAAAATCATCATGCATATTACTAATACTGAGGTTGCATAACAATACAAATTCTTTGGAATCACTGTGTACAGCAGTTTTGTCTTCAATAATCATTCTAGCATTATTGTGAAGGTCTTAAACTGAAAGCATGGAACCATCTTCTAAAGATATAAATGCTTATACTCATAAACTCAAGTAACACATAAGCCTATAAAACAAATACACCCAGCGACCAAAAATGGATAAAAACAGCCTTTAATTACTTGTAAAGCGCTTTTTGTTTGCATACAATACCAAACTTCATCAGACACGGATTCAAACCAAGTATACCATTTTATATACAGTTGAAATAAGCACCCCATCCCCTCAAAGCAGAAAATGATGTGGAATTGCTTATTTTTTTTAAATTATATAAAACATAAAACATTTATAACATATTATTATATAGAAAAAACTTTCAAGTAAATTTATGATTATCATACAGCAGCTTCTAATAAAAAAAATACATTAGCCTAAGCAATCTTCACACTTTTTTGGTAATAATGTAAGCTATGTGCAATTTAAACAAAATCACTTATTAAAAACTAGAATACATACATTCTTAAACTAAATAAATTTATACCTCAGAAAGCAATAGCAATCATGCCTGCAACCTTCTTAATTATGTAAATTACATATTGTACAAAAACTAGTGAAAACAAAATCCTGTCTTTCATTCAGAAAACATACTGCACAAAAATAAATGCCAAACTCTAAGCTCTTTTCTTTAATGGTTTAATACTAAAAGGACAAATATATATATATATATATATATATATATATATATATATATATATATATATATATATATGTATATATGAATTCACAAACAATACAACTGACTTGGAGACAGAACACCTAACACCATCTTTCCTTGAGAATGGATCACCTCACACTTTAAACATACAACTTTTAAAACCCACAACCATTTTTGCACAATTTTGCAGATCCCACCTTACAGTAACAATAACTTGCCACAAGTATAGATATAATTTTCTATAACAAGTTTCCCTAATATGTGTTTGGGACAATACCCTACTTGTAACTTTTAAATATTAACTATTACTCATCAGTATCTCTAGTTGTGCATTTTTTCTTTCGGCTGCTAAAATACCCCTCTCTCATTCTGCCTAACTTACTCAGTTTCCATTTCAGTTATATTGACTTACAATTGTATTATTCTGTTTCACTTAACATACCATACTTAACATTAAAGGTGGTATCCATAGTTATTACATGTAAATGCATTAGGTGTGTGCATGGGCTGTAAGCAAGCGCATGTTAGTTGCAATTCAGAGACAGTAGCTGTGCTTAAGCGCAGTTGCTATAACTAGTGTGAGAAAAACGTAGGCAAATGAGGGAGTAATGAGATGTAAATTTGGAATGTTTTAAAAATCTGGAAGGATTGTATGCAAATAAGGTAATCCCCCTGCCTTTATGTGACTCATAGTTGCTTTTTGATGTGCAAGCATACCTTGTACAGAAGGGCTATAAAAAGACAAATCTGGGATGTTTCTATCCACTTTGCAATTCACTAAGATGCTTGCTTTCAATACCAGCTTAACAGCATCCTGCGGAGAGCTACTCATTTCAGTCATGCCGAATCCCAATGCTTGGAAAACTTCTCAACATAAAAGAAGATGGTAAAAGCAAGGAAGTACTCATCTTAACTTTGCTGAGCAGGAATTGTTGAACAGGTTTAGTATGGACAGAGATATAATACATGCTTTGATGGGTTTGCATTGCACAAAGATGAGAACTGGGGGGATTTGCTGCCTTTCTATACCTGTTGATGCCAAGTTATGAATAGTACTAAACAGTCTTCACTAAACTTGGCACAGTGACCTTCTTTCAAAGACATGTTGGGAATATCACATGCTTCTTCCTTGATGATACTTCAACAGTTATTTGACATACTATTGACATATGTGGATCAATACATCTATTTCCCAGTGTTACCACAGGATCGAGACAGTACTAGAGTAGTATAGGTACTACTG
Source organism: Protopterus annectens (assembly GCF_019279795.1). NCBI lineage: Eukaryota > Metazoa > Chordata > Ceratodontiformes > Protopteridae > Protopterus > Protopterus annectens. The sequence continues at coordinate 1,001,159,215 of NC_056739.1, forward strand.
AGTAATCACCCATTGTTTTGTGTGCCCTCTCCCTGTTTTGTTTTTCAGTTGACACAGGCTACCCACTTGGACAGAGGCTAATGACACCAATCTTTAACCCTCAGGGAACTACTAAGGAACAATTTAACACCACCCTGTCCCAGACAGAGATAGTCACTGAGCAAGTGTTTGGCTTGCTGAAAGCCTGTTTCCATTGCCTGGATGAATCTGGGGGGTGCTGTTCAGTATGAGCCTGCTTCTTCATGCAGGATGTTTATTGCCTGCTCCATTCTGGACAACACAATCATGGGTCATTCTGCTGTGTAGTTGCTACAGCCTGCCATGGATAGTGTCACCTCATCTGTTGTTTGTTCTCAAGTGATTATAGTGCTGGTTGCCAGCTGACAGCAGTAGTACAGCACCCTACTGGCAAGATCATGAATGGTACACAGCGGTGCAGGAACAGGATGCATCTAGTCCATAATTTTGGGCCATAACACTCACTACAAACTGTGAGAAGTTAAACAGGTAATACTGGATGGATGCAGAGTTACATGTCAACTATGCTGAGTGACACAGACATTTTCCTTACATCATAAAAAATGTTTTGAGATATTTTTTTTGTTTGCTAAATGTTAATTGTTTATTAAACTGACAGCAGACAAATATCAATTTTTCTCCATTCTGTTGATATGCTATTATCCAAAATAAAAAAGCTTGTCCTGTGCCATCCTCTTAGATTTTAATATGTTATTATGCCCAATGAAAAGCTGGTCTTATGCTAACCTATAAGACTACTTTTTTCTCAAATTTACATGAAGTATGATTAATAGAGAAAGATCACACCTTAATCTATTCAAAAATTTAAAATCATTTTCAAATAATGAGTAAGTATACATTCTAAAAATTTTATTTTAGCTAGTATTTAAAATTATATGTATTACCTTTTGTTCTCAGTGAAATTAAACTTATTTCTTTATGCCATAAAGCAGTGTCAAATCTGATAAACTCTTGATATGTTAGATGGTATGTCATTTAGCCATAGTATTGTGATAACTGTCTTTGCTATTGTTAGAAGTGTCCACATGAAAGTATATTGTGTTATATTTAAACTGCCTGAAATTAGAGTATTCATTATTAGGAGAGTCAGTAATTATAGAACTATCTGTCCTTTTCAAAGGGTATTAGCCATCATAATGTTCACAGTGTTGAGTGGTCAGTGGCACACATGCTAGTTACACTGTCAAATTGAGTGAAGTGTGGAACCACAGATGTTATGAAAGATATTTAGAGGTATACTGTGAGTGTTTCACTGTACTGTCACTTGCTGAGCCTTTATTTTTATATTTACCTGCTGAGTGAGAGGTAGTTACTTTTCAATAGTGAAATTAGTCATTTCTGATGTTATTTCTTTTTTTTTTTTTAATTTTGGCTGTTATGGTCTGTTAACTTATTTCAGGTACAAGGAATAACTGCAGAATTTTCCTTTTATCAAATAGATGTCTGGGTGAGTAAGTTCTGTGTTACTGATGGTCAGCATGAGTCATATTTTATAGGGGGCATTGTACATGACACCCTCAAAGATAGTGTGGGTAATGATAGTCCCATGGAAAATAATCTTCATGCTGAGTTGCACTGATGATGGGCTCTACTGGATGTAGGGGAATGTCTTGATATTGACCTAGTAGCACTGTAAGACCTAGAACTTGACTGAGAGGTTCTACCAGGTGTGGTGCAAATTTAAACAGATCCAGAGTGCTTTTTTGTTGAAAGAATCAACATGATTGCTTGCATCACCTGGTGTCTAGCTAACTCATCCACCATGCATGTGGCCATTCTCATGTTCCCAATCAGCTGTATCCACAATGTAGCGGAGGCTGATATGGATGTCATATGTGCAATCATACTCTGAATGAGGATTATTATGGCATTAGTCCCTGGCCTCCACCATTCCTGTGTTCTGGTAAATTTCATCACATATACCCTGCGGTACAATAACCATCTCTATCTGACTCTCAGTGGCAGTAACCTGGGCTTGAACTAAGTCAAAGCATATCTATTGCTAGGCAGACAAGGCCTTGCACATCTTTTGAGCTACCTCTGAGCTATGTCTTCATCTGACATTCATGTGTACACTTGTGAAAGTGGGTACTGTTCCATCCAAAAAGTTAGTCTTTTCATCAAGGGGTTCAGGCAATAGGAAAGAAACAGGTATTGATCTATGAGGTATGTGCCACACCCCTCACCCCTTGTTGTAATGTTATTCCTTATTGTGATGAGTGCATGACCCTGTATCACTGCCTTTGAAATTATCTACCTGCATGAAAACTTTGTGGCTGAGGGCCACCATCCTGAGAGGGTGCCATGAGAATCAGAGTTATGGAATATTCATCAACAGTTATTTTGCTATCATCTTCTATCTGGTCTGGTACAACACAAAATGTGATTGTTTCTGGAGTAGACAATGCAAAGAAATATGGTTACTGTGACCTGTGACAGTTAAATATAATTTCTTTTCTTGAACTCAAATGTCCACAATTACCATACAGTATCAGTAGAGTTTGTGCTACACTGGGTATTGAAGCAATAACTGATGAGGAAACATATAAACATCTACCCTTCTCCCAATAACTCACCACTTGAAACCGCAATACAATTCAGTTTTTATTTCATAGTTTTCAGCTTCAAACCAGTCTTCATATCCTATATAAAACTATTCTTAAATAAACTCAAACCATGTTCTACTTCAGCTGATGATCTTCCAAGTGAGTACCTTAAAAGACTAGTTGATAGCATTGCTTATCCTGTCTCAATAATCATAAATAGGTCAATCCAGGAATCCCACATTTTAGCTCTCCAGAAAAAGTCATACATTATCTCTCTCCGGACAAAGAAGGAAATTCAACAGATATTATTAACTTTAGGCCTATAGCAATCTTATCCCCTTCTCCAAAATAATTGAAAAATGTATTCAGAAAAAATTGATGAACTATCACCTGCAGGAAGAACTCCTGTCCTCCATACAAGATGGCTTCCATCCTTCCTATAGTCCTAACACTGCACTTCCAACCTGTATAAATACTGTTAATAAAGCTATAGATAACTGCAAGCTAGTCTCCTCTTTATTTCTAGACTTGTCTAAAGCCTTTGACACAGTTTGTCACAGCAAAATTCTACTTCAAATGCCTCATTAAGTCTCTCTCAGACCACCCTACTATGGTTCAAAAGCTACCCATCTAATAGGTGTCTGTCAGAAAAATGGCACTCCACCCTCTCTCCATACCTACCAGTCACCACTTGTGTACTGTAAGGCTCTAGCCTTGGTTCCCTCTTCTTTAACATTCTCACCGACACCCTCCACATATTTACTCAACAGGCCTCCTTAATACAGTACACAGATGAATCCACACTCACTTGCACATCTGACAATGTGGCACATTTCCAAAAAATTATCAGGAAGTAACAGAAACTGAGACATGGCTTTGTAACTCACAGCTCATGCCTAACCCTAAAAAAAAAAAAAACGACTTTTTTTCCACAAATCTCTCTCTCATGAAAAACCAAAATAAAAAACAAAATTTGTATTCCTCTCTCCTATTAATACAACCACTGAAGTCATGTCTCAAAACTATTAGGGATAATAACAGTAGAAGATAATCTTAAACTTGACCTTCAAATACAAAAGTGCATAAGAAAAACTCCTCAAAAACTAGGGGTGCTTCATAGAGCCAAAAACTTTCTCTTAATGCAACCATAATTATGCTTGCCACTACTTATCTCCTCCCCAGACTTCTTTATGGTGATCCCATCCTCACTAACATTTGAGCATTACAAAAAAATCAAAATCTGAACAATGCTATAAAAAAGCTGCTAAATTTGCAGCAAATACCCTTTTCAGAATCTAACACTATATAGTACTAAAAAGCCTACATTAGTTAGAACTGCCTCATCAGCTAACATATTCACCGCTTCTTATCACCTATAAAATTATCCAACATCTATCTATAGCACTAAATAACATTCTACACAACTATGTTCCCAGTTTGACATTATGCTCCAATAACCAAAATCTCCTATCTGTCCACAAACCTATCAAATCTGCTGGCAATTGTTAAATAATGTTTTCATATTATATCTAATTTGGCATAATTATTTAAATGGTTTACCTCTGAATGTGTGAAAGCACATTCGTTGAACGTGCACATCCCAAAACCATTTACGTGAAAACCGAAGTGCCGACTTCCTGAAATGTCAAATAAATATCGACTTTCAACATTTCCTATCATAGCACTGCCAAAATAAGCACTACCATGGGTCAAAAAGGGGGCAAGATTTTGGAATTTGGTGCTTCGGTTTTCGCAGTTTCAGGAATTTCATGGCTTGCAGTTCACGGCAACAGTTACGCAGATGCTGCTGTCGAACATTCAAAGGTAAACCATTTAAGCTATAGATTTTTTTGTATTATCTGTAAAGATTGCAAAATGGCTGTTCTTAAAATCTATTGTAATACTTTGGAGGAAACTCCAGTCAGACTTTCCCGGTAATCAAATGTCAATAAACAAATAAATAAATAAATGTAGCCTGAAATTAGGAAAGCCAGCTAAATACTAACCTTCTTGATTGACTGATTGTGGATGTTGCAGGGGTCTGAAAGTACTGATGTCACCGCCATCTTGGATGACCACTGCAGCATGCTCATCTGCACTAATTTCATCACTCCTTACAGAGAGAAGGTACTCTTAATCCAGTGTTAAAGGTTGGACTGCGGAAGGGTCACCACCCGTGCTGCTAAAAGTAATTGCTATTATGCCAAGCCCTTATGCTGGTGTATCTCATCATGTAATTTTTTTAAACTCTGCCAAGGTGTGGTTCATACCTCTTAACCCCTAAGCAGAAGAAATATTGACAAAGCTAAAGGTAATAGGGAGACAAAGGCCCAAAACTAAGGACAAATTAAAAATGTTGCCCTTTTAAACTTAGAAAGCCACTAAAATAATAGGTTTTATATTAGCATGCATTTTCTGAGGGACATGAAATCTGAAACTTAAATGTACATCATTATTTAGTAACTTCAGTCTTTAATGATTTGACATAAAATTCCAATTTTTATGAGGAACAGACCAAAAATATATGCAAAAACAACTAACTTTCTGCAAAAATCTGGACAGCTGAGAAGTATGATGTGGTTCCTTCTTCCTACAGCATTTAGATAAGCCAGTACTTGCTTTCACACCTTAGTTGTCTCAGCCTGCTTTGCATCATCTTTTCCAAAAAGATGCTTCCATACCTGTCAACTGTCCAGATTTTCAAAGATTGTCCATATTTTTGCTGATTATGTTTGGTCTGTTCTCCGTAAAATTTGTGATTTTCTGGATTTTTGCAGCAAATTCATGAGGACTGAATTTGCTAAGTAAAATGTATCCCTATTTCTGGGGCTTTGTCCCCCCATTATTTTTGGCTTTGTCCAGATTTTTTGAGAGAGCTATGGATGCTTCTAACATGTTCTCATTGCATCCAAAAAGAATACGATTCTACTCAGCAATGAAAGTGACTCTCCTGTATATTGCTCCATGCTGCTACTACATTTTATAATCTGCAAGTACGTTAGCAAATAATTACACTTTTCTCATCTATGCAACTTCAAACAATTCTGAATTCTGAATTTCATCCATTAATTAAAAAGAAGCAGAAACACAGTGAAACATTAATTATGACTTCTGCACTTTCCTTTGCAGTACTACCTGTAGAGAATGTATTCATGTGCTGCAGTATGTGTGACTGTGCATCGTAAAAATGCAGGCCAGTAAGGGTGTCATAAAGTGATTATTAATTTGTCATGTATGTCATTCCTTCATTACAGGAAGGTTGCCTGCAGTGCGGTCATGGACTTTTCCATTGCCAGAGACCACTGACAGCAATAAGCCACTGTACAGATGAAATAGTAGACTGCACTGAATATGGTACCATATACTTTTTAAGTCTTTGTAGGCAGAAGCATACAAATATTGGGATATTTCCTGTCTTCCCAGCAGCTATTCCTTAAAATGACATAGTCAAATCCACTAATAATGGTAATTTCATGCTCTCAGCTTTATTAACCTTTTCAATTAATTCACACTTTCCTTCAACTTTCACTTAAATGCAGACCCCAGGAGCTTTTAAAATGGTGGATTGTAAAAGACTGACGTTAGTGTGATCAAATATATTACGTTTTTATGCAAATTAAGCTCAGCCATGCTCAGCTCTATGAGTTGCATCAAAGTTAGCATAATTAAGTGCTATCACTGGTCTAGCTGCCTTCATACTGAGTTGAGAGTACTGTGAGTTACACTTTCCTCATGCCTGTGCAATATACTCAAGTTACTTTATATATTAGTTGGCTAGTTATTCAATTTATTAATCAATTTGCTTATTAGATAAAGTGGCTGTGTATAAAGTAGTCAGTGTTTCTTTTTGTCATAGTTTTACAGAAGTCTTGTTGTATGAAAGTGCTCAGTTGCTGAATAAGTCCTGTATGTCTGTGTGTGTGTGATGTAATAGTGGTTCAGCAGTGGGGTTTTTTTGGATTGTTTAACAGTATGTACTCATTATATTAGTAATTGGGAGATATATGACTGATTAGTCGCAGTTTTATATTCAGGAAAAAATGTTACTTCTCTCATTGTTGCTTCATTGAAATAATGGCATTTAGTACTTAACACTTTTGAGGCATTTTGCTGTCTCCATGTCTCTCTCTCTCTGTCTCTTTTTTCCTTTTCATGTTATATTATCTGCCTGTCTAGTAGTGCTTGTGGCAGCTCAGACACAAGATGGGTGAGGGAAGATCAGCACATTATCCTGCCCACTGAGGTACAGCTGCACAGGGTGTTGGTGGTTTTTCAACTGCTCTCAGCCCCCAGGTATGTCAGAGCCTGAAGATCCAGGAATGGTTTCAGGACCTTGTAGATGCTGCAGCCTAGTGGGCCACAACAGAGAGAGAGAGAGAGAGAGAGAGAGAGAGACAGATTGATACCTTATCAATCTCTCCTCCAGTGACTACAAAACTTGCTGTCGTGGTTGGCTCTGATCATTGAGCCATTGGAAACCTTGATACCCACACCAAAGAGTCACCCCCAGTCCATCAATAAGGAGAGAAAACACTTGTGGCTCTTCAGACTGTGGTGAATATCAGCTCTTGGCCTTCCTCACCCTCACTTTTGTCTCTGTCTGCTCAGTTATCTATGCCTCATTTTGAATGGCTTTGTCAGTATGTAGACATCTTGATAAGAAAATAACAATTAGCTAGTTAGGTATCTGAAGATGGGTAGGTAAAACTTTTTGAAATAATTATTCTCTGCAATTAAGTGTTTGCTTTCTTCTCATCTACACTATTTTTATCCATGAAAGCTGGTGTGAAGTGGCAGTTGTACAAAGATCTACTTATCTTGCTGCTAAAGCATGTGTGTGTGTGTGTGTGTGTGTGTGTGTCTGTGTGTGTGTGTGTGTGTGTGTGTGTGTGTGTGTGTGTGTGTGTGTGTGTGTGTGTGTGTGTGTGTGCATTTATATAAGGTTCCCCTTCTTATGACTGAATTAACATAAGCCTGAAACTCATAAGCCTGAAATCAAAAGCCTGAAAAGTCAAAAGCCTGAAAACACAAAAAATACATATACTGACTTTAAACAACAGAAACTATATTAATTTCCACTAAGTATAAGCAGAGGGGCAAGCCCCCTTGCACCCCCCATGTGGGGGGCTGTCCCCCCCACACCCCCTGCTACTTAGATATGTCAACTCCAGGACTGTACTTCATTACACTAAGTGCAATCTCAGAGTTGGTATATTTAAGTAGCAGTGGGTGTGGGGGACACAGCTTATACTTAGTGGAAATTAATATGGTTTCTGTTGTTTAAAGTCAATATATGCATTTTTGTGTTTTCAGGCTTTTGAGTTTCAGGCTTTTGACTTTTCAGGCTTTTGTTTTCAGGCTTTTGTAGTTTCAATCATATGAAGGGGAACCATATATGGATATATATATATATATATATATATATATATATATATATATATATATATATATATATATATATATATATATATATGTATATATATACATACACACATATATATTTGTATGTGTGTGTGTGTGTATTGTATATGTGTGCATGTGTAGTTAGTGTCTGTAGTCCCTCTTGATATTTAAATAAAATATAACGTTTTTTTTGGGAGGGCTATGCTGCAGGTCTTTGTAACACTGGTGGATGAGTGATTTCAGTCTGAATATGTATCAAAATGAATTTAACTACAATGTGTTGTAATTGTGCAAAGCCATAGAGTGCTTTTCTGTGGTGTTTTCCCTTTTCTCCACTGTGGTTCAAGCATGGAGTTGATATATATAATTTACATTGTGAGGGTGAGGGTGTGGCTTATTGTAGTTTTTTTTTTTTTTTTGTTTAGGGTTTTTAACTCACCAATTTTTCATCTTTTCATCTTTTGGAAACCATTGAATAAAAATAGATATTGCAATCACTCATAGACAGAGCATTTTTTTTTTTTTGCAGTTTTGTTCCTCTAACTTCCTCAGTTTCCAGAAAATGCTTTCTAGAGCATTATAAAATTTAATCATGTACAAAAGCTTGCCTTGATTTTAATAAACTGTTACACATAAACAGTACTGCTTTTTTCTTATATAGCTGTTTGGTTAATTAGTGCTTTCCAAACGTATTAGTTGAAACTAGTTTCCTTGTTAAGATTTTTTTACTTTATGGTTTTTGTGGTTAAGTTTTTTCTTCTTCATGATATATTTGGTTCCATCAAAGTGTAGCATTTCCCTTTATTTTTGGTTGATCCCTTCTGAACATTACTTGCAGGCAGTTATGGAGGACTGAAAGCTATAGAATTTAATGGGCATGGGTGTCACCATGGAGCTGGATTGGATACAGCAACATAATGCCAGTAGGAATTATTTTGGATATGTCTGCTTTTGGCACTGAGATGCCTGTAGCATCTTCAGTGCATTCTTACCAGAATTCCCAGCACTCATGTACATTATACCATTTATGTCCCTTAGTTGTTTTAGAGTCTGTGCAGAATTTTTCCTGGTCTCTGTTTAAGAATGTTTCTCAAGCTCCCAAATAATATAGCAGGACCACTAGCAGATTAAGTGTGCCTTGTAAGCCATACCTCAGTCTTCAAACCATGGGCCTCATACCCACTTTGTTTAGGATTATGTATTAATGCACATGCTCTTTTGGGTCTACTTTCCTGATAGTTTTAAATATATATATATATATATTTATCTACTACAATGTTAAAAATGTATTGTTTAATAAAGCAAAATTTGTTTTGTATTTGTTTTACATTTGAGAAGTCTTGCACATTTTCCAGCAAGAAGTGAAACAAAACTTACTAACCAATAACAAAACTACCTATATCAACCATAAAATTATCACCCAGACTACTGACTTTGCAACCCATCAATGGGCCTGTCAACTGCAACCACTTTATTGGCTGTATATACTGCAGATGTTTGACCATAGTAAACACATGGCCAAAGTAGTCTAACTTGTTTTACACAAATTCACATTAATCCAGCAAAGCCAGACTATTGACTGTTTAATGTGACCTTGAAGTTAGCGATTGTCGGGGGGGTGTCCATATTCATCAAGGACACCCACACCTCAAGATTGGTGGCAACGCACGATGCATCGGAGACCATCCAGGTGCAATTAACCATAGGCAAGACTGCTCTGCAATTTGTAGCATGTTACAGGCCACCCTCGCAAACCCAGGAACCTCACATGGCTTTCCTGAAAACACTGGAGGGGATAAATGTATCTCCGAACACCATTATACTAGGTGACTTCAATTACCCAAATATAGACTGGGAACACTACTCAAGCCCAAACATTCTGGCCCAAAAGTTCCTGGAATTCATAAACTCAAATGCCATGGAACAACTAGTCACCATCCCCACAAGAGGAGACAACATACTTGATCTCATCATCACGAACATGGGAGCACAATGTTCAACACCTGAAGTATACCCCTCACTGGTGAGATCAGATCACAAGCTAATCTTGCTGGAGGTCCTCATCCCACCCCCACCTGAAACAAAAAAAAACACAGTAAAGAACTTTGAAGAGACTCCAAGACCGTCAAATGAAGACAATAATTCGATAAAAAGGCAATTCCTTTATTCGACTGTTAGATGATAAAATCCAAAGGTTAACAAAGTGAGAAACAGCAGTATAAGACAAGCGCTTTCGCTTGGGTAATACCAAGCTTTATCAAGTCAAAAACAGTTTCTTTCAAAAGAAGCTGCTGTTTAAATAAAAGTCTTAGTTTGAACTTCTCAAAAGCTGACTTCACACTTCTAAAGACTAGTGTGGTCTCCTTTAAGGCCCCAGAGCCTGTGGTAAACACTACGCAAGCCGCTGAATCACTTACAAATGCCTTCTACCAGCACCTGCAGGACTGCATGGATCAGGCAATCCCAAACAAAACAAAGACTCTTTGTACCAAAGGCAGGCGTCCAGCCTGGTGGACCCCAGCCATAAACAAACTCTACAACAAAAGGAGGAAGCTACTACAAGATAGAGCTAAATCCTTAAGAGGTAAGACACCTTTGATCATTATAAGTAAAAAGCTAAGAGCTCTCATAAAATCATCCAAAGCAAATTTTGAGAAAAAAATAACTAAGAACTCAAAAGACAATCATAAGGCCTTCTTTAGCTATGTTAGAAACCTGGGAGGAAGCTCCCAGATATGCTCAGAATTAGTTCAAAACGATGTGAAGATTACTGATCCTACAGACATTGCCAACATACTGGCTGACAGGTTCAGTGCAAACTTCACCCACCCTCCAAAAAGGAGATATATCTATACCAAATGATAGTAGCCCCCCAAACATCTCAAATGCCCAGGTGAAAACTGCTCTCTCCAAGGCAAAAAACACTGCATCCATGGGACCTGATGGTGTCCCCGGATGTGTACTTCACAAACTCAACGAGGAATTAAACCCACAGTTAGGACAGCTGTTTAATCTCAGTCTCACCTCTGGATACGTACCCAGGGAGTGGCGCACAGCGACTGTGGTCCCACTTCACAAAGGCGGTGCCTCCACCGACCCTGGAAATTACCGTCCCATTAGCTTGACAAGCCTTATCTGCAAAGCCATGGAAAGGATCATAATGGATCTCATAAATAAAGACATAGGGAATTTGCAGACTCTGGATCAAACCCAGTTTGGCTTTGTCAAAGGCAGATCATGCCTTCTAAACTTGGTTGACTTCTTTGAAACGGTCAGCAAGGCCATTGATGAGGGTAAGGCAGTTCATACAGCCTACCTGGACCTAGCAAAGGCCTTCGATACAATACCCCACTCGGGTATCATTGAAAAACTCATCAGCCTAAAGGTAAACCCATACGTCACAAGATGGGTTGCAAACTGGCTGAGTGACAGAACCCACAGGGTCAGAGTTGCTGGCGCCATGTCAGACTCAATGCCTGTCACAAGTGGTGTCCCACAGGGCTCAGTCCTGGGCCCACTCTTGTTCGGCATCTACTTCTCCAGTACAAGCAAACACAGGAGGGTTATGGCTGACCAAGTTTGCAGATGACTGCAAACTGGGCGCCATAGTCGAAAACACATCTGACACAGATATCCTTCAGAAGGGCCTCACAGAAACGGATAACTGGTGCCGGAGCCATGGCCTAAAGTTAAATGCCAAAAAATGCATAGTCATACCCTTCGGGAAAATCAAGGTTACCCCTAGCTACCATATAAGAGGCAATCCACTGAGCACAGAAGAAATTATCAGGGACCTGGGGACCCAGGTTGACAGTAACCTTTCATTCGACACTCATGTTGCTAAAATAGTTAGGAAGACCTTCTACATTGCCCACCTGATCATGAAGGGATTCACATCTAGATCAAGGGAGGTCATAGTCTCCTGTACTCATCACTCATCAGACCAATGATTGAGTACAATGCCCCATTCGGAATGTATCTGACCCGACACTTGCAGCAGCTGGAGAGGCCCCAAAAGTTCCTCACCAAAAGGATAAAAGGTCTCAAAGATATGTCTTATGCTGCCCGGCTGAAAGAACTCCAGCTCTATTCAGTCGCTACCACCTGCTCAGAGGTGACCTGTGCCTGACATACAAGGCCATGTCAAACCCAGATTTGATGAACATGCTTCACCTCAAAAATCGAAATCTCTTAGAGCCACAAGGGCAGGAGACCTAAACCTAGACACAGCTATTAATAGGACGTGCTGGAGGGATAGATTCATCACCCAAAGACTCCCTATGCTGTGGAACAAAATCCCAGTATATGTGAGGCAGAGCACCTCGCTGGCTTTGTTCAAGAGGAATCTTGACCAATGGATGGGAGATCGCAGATATACCCCAGGGATTACCTCAGTGTCTCTGCTCAACAGAGGCACTGCAAAATAATGGGCATAGTTTCTCCAAACTAAAGGGGTGGCGTAAGCCACAAAACTATGGGCTAGGCTTGTAAATGCCCTCGGGCAGATAGCCTAGTATAAACCTATGAACCTATGAACCTATGAACATACACCACATAGAGTTGGCATGTATAACCATATTGTTGACTGCATACACTTCAGATGTCTGATAGGAGTAAAAAGTTGGTAGAACTCTAACTGCAATCAAAATTATGGCCACAGTAATATATTTCAAGTTTATTTCACAATAAACACATAGACATCAATATAAAATATTCCAGCTTATTTCATGGAAATTCACACTAGTCCTACAAAACCAGATTCATAACTATTTAAAATGAAGAAATGACAACAGAGTAGATTACCTTAATTCACAAAAAATAACCATCTTTCACACAGCAGTTGTATCAACTTCATTGACCAAGTACACCTCAGGCATCATTTTGTGATTTAAAAGTAATGGCAGCAGTAATTTATTCCATATTTGATTCATGCAAATGCACAGTATCCACAGTAAGTTATTCTGGCGTATTTCAAACACTAGATCTGTAAAACAAGATTGCTGACTGAAATGGGCAAGTAAGTGGTAAAATATACTTTCATCAACAGACAGCCCTCCACTCCCATTCAGCAGTTAGACTCACTCTATTGACTGTGTATACCTTAGACATTCAATAGTAGCAAAATATAATGCACAATACAGTTATGTATTTCATGTTTATTTCACATAAACATGAAGTGGCCACCAACACTAAAGTATCTTAAATTAATTCACACAAATGCACACTTGTCCTGCAAAGACGGATTACTAAATATTTAAAATGAGCAAATGACATGAGTATACGGTGTTTTCATATATACATACTGTGCTTTTCCCCCACCAAACAAGTATGTCAGTTTGTTGAATGTGTATCCCTCAAACATCTGAATGTGATAAAAAAATAATGGCTACAGTAATGTATTTTGACTTTACTTCACAGAAACAGTAGATGCAACAACATATATCATAATACTCCATACAAATCAGATTAGTCTTATATAGTCAAAACAATGATCATGTTATAGCAGTCAATCAGCAGTCAGCCTTGTAGCCAATAATTATTGGTACTTTGTTTTCTGCATACACATCAGGTGTCTAACTGTAATAAAATAAGAACAAAAATCAAAAGTCTACAAAGCAGCTAAACAAAAAATAATAAATAAAAAAAAAAACTGCTCAAGGCTGGAAAATACGAAACCACAGACTAGCATAACTTCCACTTTATTCAACGCTTTCGTAAAAATCTTCTTCAGAACCACTATAGAATGGACATAATTTGTGACGAATGCTCATCATTTTATATTGGTATGACTACTAGAAAATTAAATGTTAGAATGAAGGAGCATATGTATAATATTAGAAAAAAGGACAAAAAGCAAATATTTTATAGACAGTGCTGAATGTATTGGTTTTAAAAAATTTTTGTTTTCTATCCTGGAACACTGTGAACCTGACAACGGGGGGGGGGGGGGGGGTGATTACAGGAATTTTGGGCTCAAAGAGAAACTAGATGGCAAATTAAATTACAGGCGGATCATTTTCCTGGGTTAAATGAAGCCATCAATATTAAATGTTTCTTAAAAGATCGTAAAGCATATGTTTTATAATGTTTGTTATTGTAATGTATTCAATTATGTCCATTCTATAGTGCATAATGATGAATGAAGAGTTTGTTTTTTGTAAAGGGCTCTTTAATTATGATTTTACACTATGCAATTGATTAATTGATTTTAATTGTGTGCAGTATTTAAATGAATGTTTGATGTAACATTTATTTTGGTTCTGAAGAAGTTTTTTATGAAAGGGTTGAATAAAGTGGAAGTTACGCTAGTCTGTGGTTTCATATTTTCCAGCCTTGAGCAGTTTTTTTTTGATGTAATAAAATAAGGTCCACAATTATGTTTGCAGAAATACATAGTCAATCTCCAGCAAAGTAGTACACAATTATCCATACAATGCCACCCAGTGTCCATATATGTTTGCCTGGCACTATTAAAGAAGTTACCTCATGTTACCACCAGCTGCTGCTACTTTTTTGCACTGCAACTATCCCCAGATTACTTAATATTCATGGTTTTCTGTTGCTATCCCACAAGGATACCTTACGCTAAAATAGTAGGCATCACAACTGATGATAGTTTGAAATTTGACATTCTCAACCACCAATCCATAAAAAAGATAACCCAAAAACTAGATTAATTGCATTCAACTAGAGAGTACCAAACTAACTCTGCCAGAAAGACTTGCCTCAGCCTTTCTTACTCTTCTCTATGCTGCCCCACTTTTCACCAATATATAAGCCACTCTAAAAGCAAAACTAGAGCAATGCTACAATAAAATATCCAAACTCAGTATAAAACAACCTTATCTACCCCATAACTGAACATTCCTTAAGGAGTTAAAGCATCTTAAGCTAAATCTTTACCTTACATAATTTCACTTATTAGTTGCCCACAAACTGATACATCAGCCTAATAAAGCCCCATATTAAATCAGTCAATTACATCCATTCTCATCAATCAGATACTTGTACTACTACTAGTAATAAACAAATCACATAACTCAGCCAGTGATGCCCAATATTCCAGATCCATCTCAAAAATCTGGAATAATATCCTACACCCAATTAACTACTTGAAACTCAGCAGTCCTTCAAACCAGAGCTCAAACTCTACCTACAAAAAGTCCTGAACCTGCCTCTTCTCTTCTCTCCTCCAGGGTGATCCAAGATGTTTCTAGCTATCTCCAATTTTCCCCCTCATAAGCTACCCCTTATGTATACCAACAAATCTCTGTAACTTTCACATTATACCATTTTCTCTAAACAAAAGTGTCACCTATCATTTCCATATTTCTAGCTCCTCGTTTCCCTCACCTATCTCTGTTAAATTTATAGCACATCTTTCTCTTTCTTCACTACTTCTACCTGCTTTTAAGCCCTCTAAAACTGTTGCGCCTATCATACCCAAAACACTTGCTAGTTTCAATACTCTCATTATCCATCCTTTATCATAGCATTTGTTTTCCCCTCATACCATAGCACTACAATTTCTCCTGTGACACCTACATGACTATACAACAGTCAACTGACTTTTTTCTTTAACTGTTATAATATTTGACTCAAATGTGCATGTACTGTATATATAAGATTCCTTTGTCAAAAATTTACACATCATGTAATATGCTGTAATAGTAACTTCATTAAGTGGTCATTCTTTAACAAATGGTCAAATTTTCTATTGTTTATAACAAGTACCTTGTCATCTGTAAAAATAAAAATTCTTCTATTTAAAATTTTAAATAATAATGCACAGTTATTGGTTTATATGTAAAAGTCCATATTCCTATGTATCTATTTTTAATCTTAGTCCATATTATGATGTTCATCTTTTCTACATATTCAAAAAGGAGCTTTTTTTTCCCCAGGTCTCCTTTAAAAAGGTGAACTCTCAGTCAAACTTTGCCAGTAACCAAATGGAAATAAATAGAGCCATGCAGATTATAAAACATCAAGAAACGAAAAGTATGCAGTTTGATTGGTCAGATGCATGCATATCCCTCCACAGAGGTCACAGCTGATTTGAATAGAGGCACTTCAGTTTTACACAAAGCACTATTAAAGTAGTTGGACTTTGTGTAAGAAGGCCTTCAAGTGGCAAAAATGGCCATCTGTGAAAATATACAATACAGATATAAGCATTGTTAGGAAATGCTGAAATGTCATAGCAACTAACATTGTTCTCTGTCGTCATTGTAGACATAAATGGGATGCTGAATAAGAATTTATGATGAAGAAGTAAATATAACTTCACCACAAATATAATTTTAGACTTTGGAGAATCAAAAGTTACCAAAAATGCAGCAAAAATTAAATACAATACTGAAAATAAATGCTGATATTAAGCAGAAGTGATGGAAAAAAGCATCATCATATGAGATGTAAAACTCTGTAACAACTGAGGACAAGATTCAGCAGTCTTTATTTAAGAGAAATGATGGTAAAATGTATACCAAATGATGAAACTTTAACTGCAAAATCGAGCAGGGCTAATATTGAAGTGAATTTGTGTGTTGGAAGTGTAAATGAATCTGTGCGTTATCATTTTCCAATTAAACCCATCATAGAAAGATGTAGAAACAAAGCCACTACACATTGAGAAAATTATTGCTTCTGCTTTCTGGTATGCTTCAATAACTTAATTATGTACTGTTCCAAGACAGTCTGAGGGAATTAGCATTACTGTGCATTTCCTGTAACAAGGGAACCAAAAAAGATATGCAAAACACACTTAATTTCATGAGTAGAAGAAATAAGATTAACATTTAATATTGTTTGTAACCAAAGAGGTTTATTTGAATGAAAAAGCACTGCCATATGACCACTGCAGTGAAAATATTGGGTATAAGCAACATCTGAATTGCTGCATAGAAGAGAATGGTTCAGTATTACAACTTATATAATGAACTTATGGAGGCAAATGATACAAAAGTTCAATTTTAGAAAAATTAGGACCGTTTAACAACGTGTGGGCTAATTTCTATATTCCTGTGCTTTTAGACAATTAAAACGGTGTTATGCAGAAATATTTCACAGTATGCTTTCTGTTGTACCATGACAGCACAGACACTAATAATGCCAATTCCACTGCACCATTACACAGCAGAGAGGCAAATAAGTACCATGTTTTAGAAATCAAGAGTTTGTTTGTGTGTATCTGAGGATGTAAATGCAGGTATGTGTCTATGTACATCCACATGCATGTGTCTGCCTCCGTTTAAGTGAATGTGTTTGCATGTTCTTGGGATATGAGGACCTGTCATTAGGATTTTTAAAGTGTTACCTCACTGAGGTCCTTCTGAGAGAGATTATGAATTTATATGTGTGTGGCTTATAAATTTATATGTGTGCCCTGTTAATTCCATGTCTTAAATAATATGAGTCTACTACAGGTGATTGCATACTAGTAGCTCATTAGACTCTTGCCTCACCTCCCTAACCATAAAGTCCCAGATTGCTCCCTAAACCTAAAACTCCAACTCCCTTCCATAAACCTATATTCCCCAATTGTTCCCTAACCCTAAAACACCCCTCCTATTCCCTAACTCTTAAATCCTTCTCCTTCCCATTTACCCAAACTTAAATTCAGTTTTAGTTGTGAGTAGCAGCCTACAAGTGCTACAAGACACACAAGCCCAGACCAATGGTTTTCAAGCTCTAGGGACTAAAGAACTTGTAGTAGATCCAAATAATATATTGATGTCAAATATGATACTGTGTATTTATTTGTACATTCCTATATCAGGAGTGACAAAAATAATTTACATCAAAGACAGCACATGTATACATTTACACACACACTCACACACCACAAACACACACACACACACACACACACACACACACACACACACACACACACAATCTCACATAAATGTATCTATATTATGTAGACATATTGAAATGTACAAGTATTAAAACACAGGTGTTCAAATCAGTAACCATTTGAAATGTCGGGACCCACTAGAGTGAGTCCCAAAACATGGAGACTGAATGCTTACATATACTAAGTCAAAGGTTTCATCTCTCAGAATATTCCCTTTTCTCAGAAGTATGGCAATCTAGGAGTTGGTTTATAAACATTTTGGGGGAGTGGGAGGTCGTCCCCCCACATGGGAGGTGCCCACCTCACCATGCCAAAGAAAGGATAAAGGAGAAGTGTAATTTTACAGATTCTCTCATCTCCTCTATTTTTCTTTTTGGCACACTGCATTTTGAGTGCTGACATTTCAATAGGGAGCCAGCTGATTCAGGCATGTTGAAAATGTACTTACCAAAAATCTCAAAACATCAAAACAACAATCGTTAACCAAAACCTACCACTAGATTAAAACACTTTGACTAGTGGTAAAGTTATGGAAACATTTTTTTCTTAGGTAAGATGTAGGGTTTGGGTTAGGAGCAGAGACAGGGTTAGGGTTTGGATACATTTGTGAAGATGGGTAGGAGAGCTTCACTCCCCTGTACCACCTTTCTACTATCAGCTAGCCCTAACCCCAACCCTGCACCTTATCCATGTAATGGTACTACTACACAAGATACTCAAAATGAAATCACACATACAAACATATATGCAGAACAATACATTTACCCCATTCTCTAGCCTTTATTCTAACCCACAAACATCCAGTCAAACACACACAACCCTTTCATGCTGAACCTTTCAATTTATCCAAAAGTTTCATATTTAAAAAAAAAAGCAAACTCACACTTACCTTACCTACATGCATACACATACACAAACATGCACACATACAAAAACACAGTATGGAGATGGTAATATTCAGCTGAAGTTCAACATTTTTTTCTGAGCTACATTATTGCCAGAGTGTAGGCAAAGGCAAATTTTACCCCAAGTGAAGATGTCCAAAGCAGAAATGTTTGATCACATTTTTATTTATGCATTTTTTGAGTTTGGCATACTACTGAATTGGATAGGAGGTAGGCTACTATATTAAATTTAATATTGAAGGTAGAAAAAGTAATCATAACATTTTAACTTTTGCTAAAATTAAAGTGACCTTTCCAATAATCCTTATCTCTTCTCTTGATTCATTTAAAATTAAAACTTTTTAATCATGAAAAGAATAATTATTTCTGCTTGACATTCATTTAATTGGCAGTTCAAACATATGACTTAGATTTGAAATTATTTTAAATTATAAAGTTTAAGAATTCATTTTATTAACTATTAATGCCAGACAGAAATTAAACTGCTATGTGAGTAATATAAAGAGGAAGGAACAGGCTGCATATAAAAAGTGTGGGTATAAAGGAGGGGTATGGCACTCAGAGAGCAGCATTTAGCTGGTTACATGTGAATATATATATATATATATATATATATATATATATATATATATATATATATATATATATATATAAAATATAATATTTAGAGAGAGAGAAAGGGAACTATGCATACAAAATAGGTACAACTGTGCTGTAACACCATGACCTGGCATGAGAGTGCCAAAAGTGCCAGCTCATAATTGTAATTATTAATTGGTTGAATAGGTAGGTATAAAGACCACTGGGTCCCTTCTAAGTTATGGCAGTCCTAAAGTTAATAAATTCACATTCATTTGAAGATAATCCAAGAAATACAATATTACATGCTGCCTACAAGCACAGAATAGTAAACCTGTAAAACATCTGGCTTACAGGAAGAAGTGTAATTTGTACTTTATCAAGCTGATACATACAAATAATAAGGAAGAGTCAAAGGCTGAGGTAGAGTAAGAGAAATATTTTCTAACACTACTATTGTGTGGTCATCTTTATTGCAGAAAAAATAATCTTTACTTCCAGAAAGGCTGAAGATGTTTGGATCATCTGATTACTCTTCAGCTTAGGTCACTAATCTGTTTTACTACCATTAGGCATAGGTCACTAATCTGTTTTACTACCATTAGGCATACTTAAGGCACAAACTCATTAACAAATTGCCTGTAAAAATTACCCTCTGTATTGTATATGTACTAACTGGGCATGCTATTCTTTTATCTTGATATGACATAAGAGATGAAACCTAAGCCATTACTGGTTCTGTATTTTGAAACAGTAGCCTCAGATAACAATTTGTTGATTAAATTTGTCTTTTCAAAATGCAGGAAGAAAATCTGAGAAAAGTCATCATTTGCAATCAATAAACTATTCCGATGACTTCCTTCTCTCTCTTTAGGTCTCCTTACATTGGTACATTCATTGACAGCATTTTGCTGGGAGATAACATACTTTTGATTTCTCAGTTTATTGATGGACATCATTTATGCTTGTAGGACAAAGCGACTCTTCGGCGTTACATATATTTTGGGCCCAAATGCCATTTGCTGAGTGTTCTATTACCAAAAGACAGTGAATGAAATATTTTCTAATAACCTTGATGGCTACTATTTATTTACTTATTTATCTGAATTTGTATAGCCGAGTAAAGCACCGATCACAAGTTACCTATTTCAGTCTCAGCCTGGGGAATGTGCAGCAATAGAACTGAAGTATGCAGTACAATACTAGTATTGGGTATTTATACATTTTATGATGAGATGTTAGCTTCCTAAGACCTTTAGCTACACTCTATTCAGTGTGCATGAAATAAAAGGGTAAGGCCAATCCAGATTTCCAGATATTTGAACACCTGGGCAGTCTGCCAGTGTTCACCAGATGTCTTTGTAATTGTCCTCCCAAATAGTAAAGGTCTTTTCACATTTTGGTATACCCTCTGATGTCCAGCTATATCCCACTGGACTGCCAACAATTAAATGAGACATCTGGCTATATCCCACCGGACTGGCACCAATAAATTACACCCCTTACTGTCCTGGGTCAGTAACTAAGGTGCTTCAATCCTCACTACTGACTCCAATATAAGACTGTCATTATACAGAAATAATATTTCACAATTTTCCCCTAAGATCACAACAGGAACATGTTCTATTTTCCAGAGATTGGACTATATAATTCTGTCCACCCCTAATGTATTTTCTTATTATACACTTCAGAGCAACGTGGCCCAGTTTAAGATCTCTGATACACTTTCACTCAAAATTAAATTTAAATCTCACACATTCAAAGACTTTTACGAAAGCCTAAAACAGATTTCCAGCTGTGACCCTTCCCCAAAATAATACAGTAATGCTGCCATCCCTCAGATTGTTTTCATGTCCATCTAAGGGGGTGTCCAATTATAAAAAATTAAATATCAAAGTAAACGATAGCTATGACTAGAGCAGCCAGGCCTTCGAGGGGACCTGGGGAGTACCAAACAGGTATAAACACTCTCTAATCTCTAAAGAAAAACACGGATATCCAGCCACAATGTAAAGTAATGAAAAACATTTAATAATAAGTAAAATGAATACATGAATGTAACGCAATAACTTTCAATAAACACCAGAATTCAATCACTGGAAATGTAAAATTTAACTGCAGGATAAGAGTCCATTATTCTAGAAAAAGTCTTTCTTAATAACTAAGCTTTCCTAATCTAATTAAAGAATACTTTCCCCTGATCTAATCTAACACATAACAGCAAGCCAAAAGGCAGGCTTACAGTTTTTGGTGAGTTCTCTTTTATGGGTATCCACTGACTGCACAGCACTGTAACGGACTGCACTTCACAGACTGCTCAGCAATTGACAAACTGCAGTAACGTCAGCTGTTTGAAAAAGTTCTTTTTCTGCCAATCAGCTGTTTAAATAATCACTTAGCAATCGGGGGCATTCTAATGACATTGCTCACTGTTCAGCTGATTCTCCGCACTACTTTAGAATGTCCTTCTCAAACATGCAGAATTAGAAATGCATCAAAACACTGACAGCTTATCTAAACATTCTGTATAAACAGGAAAATACTCAACATTTAAAATGTTTTTACAGTTTCACAATTAGGCATGCTGACATACAATACAAGTTCATCTGGGAATATGTACAAATCTCCTGCCAAACATGCTAAAGCAGATGACTGTGTTTTCAGTTTCTTCATACAGCCCTTCTACAATGAGTAATACACCTTGCCTCACTTTCCCTGTAGACTTGTTATTTGCTTTTTGTGATAGCCAAGTGGCATATCCTTTCTCTGGGGATGAAAGTCAAGTAACTTGGGAATGGAAGCCTTCATTTGCATGCTGGGGTTGGGAGTTCATTGAAACCTACTTTTCCCTATACTTGTCTGTTCATGCTTAAGATATTCACAAGCAATGGGCCTTTATAGTGTATGTGAAAACATCTGTATACAGTGTTATCACCTGGTCCTACTCTCTAGTAGTCTACACATCCTCTGTGACATCATCAAAACACGTATGCCAACCCTCTCCTCAAACAGAGGGAGACCCTCATCATTCCTCTCCTCCCCTGGGACAGCTCCTGGAGGCAGAGTCACTACTCATACTCAAGCTGCCTAAGATATAGCAGTTATTTATACCTTTATGCCAGTGGAGCTGGATAGTGCAAATGGTTTTGTTCTATCTGGAGGCTGTAATAAAGATTGCATAGTTTTTGTGTACCTTTGTATAAAAGCTTTGTATATATAAAAATATATAATATTCAATAAATCATTTTCAAAACATCTACATAGGTAGGAAGAAAATAACAGAGACAGTCACATTCAGATTAGGAGTCAAAAAGAGTGTTCATACTATGGTAAACTATGCAGAGGATTACGAGTGGGTGCTGATCACAACCGGCTTATGTGTTTGAGGCATGGATGCCCAGAAGGTGAATCTTGGGATCCATGCTGAGAACACATAATAAAGGGTTATAATCAGAGACCTGATCATAATTCTTTGTAGTACATGGAGCTTTATCTGCTCCATGACTTACTAGTTACAGAAGAAAAAAAATATTGCTAAGTGATTTGCCAGCTTTCAAAGCTGTAAAGCACTTAGCGGGCAGTGTCAGAAAGACAGTGTGAGAGACAGAAAAAGTCAGGGAGACATTACTGGCATAGACAGCAGGCAGAACCAAATCTATTTATTCTGCTACTGTCACTTGCTAGCCAGTAGTGACCAGTTTAACTACCTAGCAAGATACCAGATCATAACTGAAGCAGGGGTGCTTAACATTTGTAAAGATTGGGTCTCGCTCTATAGAAGCACTGAACTGATTTGTCTTTTTCCATATATCAGAGTGTGATCACCATGCTCCATGCACTAATATATATTAAAATATTTTAATGTTGATACAGACATACATTGGCTTGCATTTGAAATTCATGAAATGGTTAGATGAGTGGCATACACTGACATGTTTCTACAATCCAAACCCAGGAACAACATATTCTTTAAGTCCTACATATCACATATGTTAAGTAAGCAGCTTAAACCCAAATCATTGGAGCAGCTGTTCTGATCAAGGGGTACACAAGCAGTGGATAATTTCTTCTGATCTGTATTCATATATATCTGTCATTCGATTGAAAACTCAAAATATTGAAACTCAAAATGCTGAAAACTCAAAATATTGAAAGGGGAAATTTGCCCTTTCCCCACAGTTGTGTGATCTCAAAGTTGATAGATATAATTGGAATAGGGTAGGGAGGCACAGCCTCCAACTTGGGGTTTGAAAGAGGAGCTTGTCCCTTGCATTAAAAAGTTTTCAATATTTTGAGTTTTCAGTCAAATGAATGACACCATCTAGACAGACAGACAGATAGAGATAAAGATGCAGATATACATATTCTGTAAGAGGTTACCCAGACTGAAATGATGGTCGAATAATATTGCACCACGTATTTAATGCTTGATTTCTTGCTAGTGCCAATAATGCCAAAAGAAGTACCTTGTGATTTCAGGATTGTGTAGAGCAAGTGGGACGTAAAAGGTTTATTTTAGGACAGTCAGACACTGGTCTTACCTTGCTGTGTCTGCTTTAAGCAGAATTGGGCATTCACAGAAAGCACAGTTGTGTGACAAACTTACCCCAGCAAAGTGAGCCATGTCATAAGCGGAAGAGGAGAAGTTTATACTACAGCAGTAAACTTCTACTTGAT
The DNA here is from genome assembly GCF_019279795.1 of Protopterus annectens. Taxonomy (NCBI): domain Eukaryota; kingdom Metazoa; phylum Chordata; order Ceratodontiformes; family Protopteridae; genus Protopterus; species Protopterus annectens. Next base: position 1,001,183,226 of record NC_056739.1, read on the forward strand.
CATCTTTGAATGGAGAGTTGCTCATACAACTATTTATGGGACAGTACTAAAGCAGTAATAAAGGGTTCCCATGGTGTGGACTGCCTAAAAGAAAAACAGGCAAAATGTAATCTGCTTTTGAACTCAATACCCAGCTTGTAAGTGGTTTGAAAATGTGAGGATGGTTGCCCAAGTTGCTAATTCCCAAATGACCAGAGGTGACACATTTTTGAAGAATGCAGTAGTAATTGCTGTTGTCCAGTTCAGATCATCTTGCCTATGGCCTGTCTGATTTCTTTCTGGCATCATAAAAAAAAAAATAACAAGTCCATCCACCTTTTGGAAAAATAACTGCTTTAAGATCAGCTTAACCATCTCATCTGATAGAAAAGGGACAACGTTTTGGGTCGTGTCTAACATTTGCTTCTGACAATGGCACTCAAATTGCCTAAAGACATCAAAAACATACAAAATCTTGTCCACTTTACTTTGACGTATAATGAACGGACTGGACTGGCTGAGTACCAGCTCAGATACCACTTTTTCATTAAACAACAGATTGGTTCTAAGACTTGTCCTGTCTTCATGGAAAATTGTACATGGCTTCTTTTATAGGAAGATATGCAACTTCAATACAATATGACCATAGTCATTGTAATCAAGAAGAAGAATGCTCTTCAGGAAAGAAAGTTCAACAGTTCAGAAAAATTAACTTCAAAAGTAGTTGGTGTTAACTGGTCAGTCACAAAGTTATGGTCCCATGGAAAGTATAAGAGTTCCTAGTTGGTTTTAGATGGTGTACTCTTCAGAAGTTGTGGTGGGACAAAAACTAAGAATCTATAGGAAACCTGCTAGTTTTGTGGAATGTTTCTACTGTGGTGGATGGATAAGATGCCCCATTTGAGAAGAATCTTTCAGAATACTGCAGAGATTGTGGCTCCATGCACTGCTTGCTCAGCTAGGCTTTTGAATGTGCAACAAGCAGAGAACCTCTTCCACTTAGCTAAATGAAATGTTCTAGTGCTTCATCTCTTGCCAACCATCAGGATATAGATGACTTTCTCAAACTGCCCATGATATGGAACAGGCTGAGAGAAGCTACACAATGGGACTTACACTCCTGAGGATTGGATGCATCAGTGCTGTCCTGTCTTGATTACACCATACAGCGCTGTGAAAGTAGAAAATGTTTTTCAGCAAAATGAGTCAGAGGGACAAACACAGCAGAAATAATATAAAAGCTTTAATATGGTTAGCGCTTTCACATCACAGATGCTTCTTCAGACCATGAATGAAACAACATAAGCTAAAACCAGTTTATATACTTTTTAATCTCTACCATGTTGTTGTTAATTAATTGATTAGATCTATTCAGCACTCAAGGTAAAGAGACAGCATATTAATAGGTATCTAGCCAAAGACGTACTGCAGCTTGCTAACCCCAACAATTTAATACACAAACTGACATTTCATTAGTGAAGTAAAAATCAATAAAACATGTACAGAGTTTTTAATAAAACATGAATATTATAAGCAGATTTTATAAACGTCTTGTTTTTAGATAGGGCTTAATCGATGTTTTATCAATAAGCCCTGGTTCTTTTTCTGCCTGTACCTCATTAATCCATTTTAACTCTCTTAATTCCAGTTTATTTTTCATGTCACCCAGCCTTGAATCTTGAAAAATGCATTCAATAACTTTGAATTGGAACTGATGCATTCCCCCTGCACAGATAGCATGTTTGGCTAGAGCACTTCTATCTGGTTCATTATTTCTGATGGCAGCCAAATGCTCTCTGACCCTCTCTCACAGTGAGCGAGTGGTCATGCCAACATGAAAGGAAGGGCAAGCTAAACATACAGCCAGGTATACTAAATTCCTTGTTTTACAGTTTGCCTTAACTTTAAATTCATCCTTTTTGCTTGTTATGGGATATACGAAGCTCCTGTTTTCACTCAAAACATCACAGATACTGCATTGCCCACATTTATTAAGATCATAAATCATCTCCTTGGACTTTTTTGGTTGGCAAAGTAACCTTTTGAGATTCTTTTTATTTTTATAACAATACATTGGCCTCTGGCCTACAATCCTAGCTATCTCAGGGTCTGATTGCAAATTATACCATGACCCCCCATTAATATTCCAAAACGTGCACGCTGATTGGCCACCGTGCACGTTGTAAATTGACTTATACTAATGGAAAAAGGTCTGGAGATCTCCGTTGCTTTTTTTAAAGCTGTCTCGCTATGTTAAACTCCTTTAACATAGCGACACAGTGTGTAAAAAGCAACTGAGATCTTGCTTTCTCCGTTGCTTTTTTTTTAAACCTTTCTCGCTATGTTAAATGGGTTTAACATAGCGAGACAGCTTTAAAATAAGCAACGGACATCTCCGTTGCTTATTTTAAAGCTGTCTCGCTATGTTAAACCCATTTAACATAGCGAAACAGTAAAAAGCAGCAGAGATCTTGCTTTCTCCGTTGCTTTTGGCCACAGCTCTGATGTACTGCATAGGCATGTGCAGTACATCAGAACTGCCGCGGATACCAGACAGCTGCGGAAGGGCAGCAAAGAGGCATTATACAATGCCATTATTTAAGAAAAGTAATTATTTATTTTCTTAAATAATGTCATAGTATAATAGCAATAACCCACTTCTGGGTGTGGGTAATGCGGGATTTACCCACGGTTGTCTTTGTTTGGTCCCGAGGGCGAACTTTACCCACACCCAGGTGTGGGTTATTGCTATAATGGTCCAGTTTTTATCAATCACATTTTGTACTTTTCTAATATTCCCAGCATATTCTAAGTAAACAGGTAGATTTTTAGCAGTAACATTTTCTTTCAACTGTTGGGAAGAAGTATCATGGGTATTCCTGATATATGGTTTTGCCCTACCTTTCCTCATAGATTTAACTTGCTGAATCCCAGTGTCTACCTCACTTCTCAGATATTTCCTCTGTAACAAATAATTTCTGAAAAGCTTCTTCATCAGAAACTTCAAAGGCTAATAAAGGATTATTACTTTGCTGCAAAATGTTATAAAAGCCAGCTTGAGAGGCACTTAATTCTTTAGGTACATAGTCCATTTCAATACTGCTTCCTTCTGCCATGCTCCACTGGACTAACACCAAAAATAGTATCACAAAAGCAATGAAAGTCAGTAGTGTACCCACTCTGAATTAACTCACTCTCACACCAACAAACAAATTTTCTTCAGCAAAATGAATCAGAGGGAGAAACATGGCAGAAATAATATAAAAAACTTTAATATGGTTAGTGCTTTCACATCACAGATGCTTCTTCAGACCATGAGTGAAACATCATAAGCTAAAACTACTTTATATACTTCTTAAGCTCTACCAAGTTGCTGTTAATTAATTGATTACATCTATTTGGCACTCAAGTTAAAGGGACAGCATATTAATGCATGAGACATTTGTTGATAAAATTCTGTTCTATAGGATATTTGTTGATGACCTCCTTTCTGTGTGTGTGTGTGTGGGGGGGCACAGAAAGTGAGTTAGGAGAATGGTTTATGTTTCTAGATACCACTACTGATTTTTTGAGGTTCACTCATTCTGTCTCCTCAACTGAAATATCATTTTTGGATGTGACTATATTCAAGGACACTAATGGGAAGTTATCTTCCAGATTATTTAGGAAAGAATGTAGAAAAAATAATGTCCGGAGTAGAGACAGTATGCATCCTACCTATATCTATAGGAATATCATAAAAGGTCAGGCCATGCGCATATCTAGGTTAGATATGGAAGAGGAACATTTTGAACAAGATATGGGAATTTACAGAAATTATTTGTTACAGAGGAAATATCTGAGAAGTGAGGTAGACACTGTGATTCAGCAAGTTAAATCTATGAGGAAAGGTAGGGCAAAACTATATATCAGCAATACCCATGATACTTTTTCCCAACAGTTGAAAGAAAATTTTACTGCTAAAAATCTACCTATTTACTTAGAATATGCTGGGAATATTAGAAAGGTACAAAATGTGATTGATAAAAACTGGGGCATTTTGCAGTCAGACCCTGAGATAGCTAGGATTGTAGGCCAGAGGCCAAGGTATTGTTATAAAAATAAAAAGAATCTCAAAAGGTTACTTTACCAACCAAAAAAGTCCAAGGAGATAATTTATGGTAATAATAAATGCGGGCAATGCAGTGTCTGTGATGTTTTGAGTGAAAACAGGAGCTTTGTATATCCCATAACAAGCAACAAGTATGAATTTAAAGTTAAGGCAAACTGTAAAACAAGGAATTTAGTATACCTGGCTGTGTGTTTACCTTGCCCTTCCTTTCATGTTGGCATGACCACTCGCTCACTGAGAGAGGGGGTCAGAGAGCATTTGGCTGCCATCAGAAATAATGAACCAGATAAAAGTGCTCTAGCCAAACATGCTATCTGTGCAGGGGAAATGCATTAGTTCCAATTCAAAGTTATTGAATGTATTTTTCAAGATTCAAAGCTGGGTGACATGAAAAATAAACTGGAATTAAGAGAGTTAAAATGGATTATTGAGGTACAGGCAGAAAAAGAACCAGGGCTTAATGATAACACATCGATTAAGCCCTATCTAAAAACAAGATGTTTATAAAATCTGCTTATATTGTTCATGTTTTATTAAAAACTCTGTACATGTTTTATTGATTTTTACTTCACTGATGAAATGTCAGTTTGTGTATTAAATTGTTGGGGTTTGCAAGCTGCAGTATGTCTTTGGCTAGATGCCTATTAATATGATCTCTTTAACTTGCGTGCTGAATAGATCCAGTCAATTAACAGCAACTTGGTAGAGCTTAAGAAGCATATAAACTGGTTTTAGTTTATGTTGTTTCATTCATAGTCTGAAGAAGCATCTGTGATGTGAAAGCGCTAACCGTATTAAACTTTTTTATATTATTTCTGCTGTGTTTCTCCCTCTAATTCATTTTGGTGAAGATAATTTGTTTGTTGGTGTGAGTGGAAGTTAATTCAGAGTGGATACACTATTGACTTTCAAAGTAGAAAATGTCCCTACATGACCATTAAAATTACCAAATTAAACATGGTTGCCTGGGCCAGAGTGCCTGAACTAGCAGGGCCCTGTCCTCATTCATCCTTATTTTTTCATAACCCTCTGGGTAAAAATGGTAATGGTGGATGGGCATGTAGGGCACATCCTTTCCATAGGATGCAAAGTACATACATTGTATAAGCCTTTGGGCTTGCAACTGGAAGCAAAATATCTGCAATTGCTGATGCTCATTTAATGCAAAACATTACAAAAGAGTGGATACCACCTTCAAGATACTAACCACTTGTAGTTGCTGATACTGGGCTTGCTTAGATGGGTTGTAATCACATTTTTGTCTAATAGGATACTGATTTCTGGAATGTATAAACCCATCTGTGCTGCCATGTCTATGTCCATTAGTGTTTGCATGCATAGCTGCAGTGTCTCTTGCTTGTTTATGTATAACATAACTATGGTAATGTCAATGATTTTTCCTATGCTCAGATGCATACACACTAATCTGAATGCATTCAGTACCAAAAAGAGTGCTATCATCTCATGTACATTGATGGGCTTGCTTAATGTGGTCTCCCCCTTGGATAATGTCACTTTCAGGTGCACCAGATAGAGTCACCAAGCAAGATGTGTTACATCCATGTTCAGATTTTACTACCCAAGGGTAGAGCCACTGGTCTAGCCCACTAGAATAATTTTTTCCCATTTATAGCCTGGCCGGAGGCGCCATCAAAGTTAATACTAATTCATAGCCTAGAGTCCTTTCCTTGGATGTGAGAAGGTCCTTCAGCTCAAGGATCAAAAAGAGAATCCATAACTTATGGTTCCTTCCCCTTTAGCAGGAAGAGATGTACCTTACATTTTTAAAAAGTGCTCCCAAGATGACTAAAACTCTTTGTCAGGGTGGCGATATAACTTAGGACATGGAGCAACCAAAGCTGATTAGGCAAGACCATGGTCTAAGACAAGGATTTAATCACCATATGTCTTATCATGTCTGCAGAAGAAATGTCTTAACACCAGAATGAGGTACCTAGTAAAACATTAGGTGCTCTGGAGAGGTAGCTGAACTACAAATGCCCACCACTCACCTTGAATCTCAACAAAGTTGTTGAGGCATGAATATGTGCAGTCAGTGTAACAAGAAAGTCTGTCCATAATAGCAATATGAATAGGGCCTCCAAAGTAAGCATTTTGAACTTGGTTATTTTTAGAGACTTGCTCAGCTTGGACATATATTGACTTGCAGAGACCTTCCTTCTCATGGATAAGAAACAGTCAATCTGTAATAACTCTTCTGACTCTTCTTCTACCAAAATTAAATTATTCCATGGTACCACATGCAATCAATTCTTGGGGAACTTCCAGGATTAGTGAAGAACTTACCCCAGGGGACCAAGGTATGCTTGTAAAAGGCAGAATAGCTCATGACTCTACCTTGCAACTCAGAGATACTGTTCCTGCTATCAATTTTAGACATCAGGTGGAACCTGTAACAGATATGAATATTTATGAAAGATGGAGGCAAACTTTTCACATCAGCCCACTATTTGTAAGCATTATACACCCACAACACTACATCAGTCTAAACTCACCACTAAGCATATAAATTATGCTGATGCTGGAAAGACAAATTTACCAATGCCTTCTAAAACCCACATTAAAAAATCTCAGCCTTCAAATAACTAGATAATACCTATTCCATCTCCAGTCCTAAATACTACAACTTCACTGAGATCACCAAAGTATCACTTGGAAAGCAGGCCTAATTCCATAAGACCTACTATGTCTGCCACACAGGGAAATGTCATATTCATAGGTGACTCTATAGTTAGACATACAGACTCCACACTCACTAGACTGGATGAGAATAGCTGCTTGTCCAGTGCTAGGATCCATGATGCCACAATGGCCACATGGTCTCTTAAACCAGACAAGTATGATTACAACATGATGGTGGCCTATGTGAGAGTGACCTGATGGATTGCACCTAGAAGGACGTTCTGAGAGACATGAAGTAATTTATTTTGTGTGTGCTAAAGTCAGGAAAGACACTGGGCTTCAGTAGTATCCTGCTATCATTAATAGCAATGTGGAGATACTAAGACAAAATAATTGGTTTTTAACAATTGGATAAGTAGGTGGTGTCTTTCTAAGGGATCCTGTATGTGTCAGCTGGGGATGATGTGATAGATGAGACTTCCTGTTATGTCAGGGATGGCTAATACTTCTCAAACCAAGTCTTTACAAAAATGGCTAAATCCTTAACTGCTCTTATTGTGCCTTTCTAGCCCAATTTCACCCTACTGGACATTCATACATAGCAAACTCAAATTCGGACAAAATCATGATGGCACTACTCAGTACGTGGAGTCTAAACACTAAGTTGTCTGAAGCTGAGGCCCTCCTATAAATCAAACCCATTCATATCTACATCGTTACTGAGACATGGTTTCAAGGCAAAGCAAGTGCTCACCCTCTGTCAGGGTTTAACACTTATTATGTCTTCATGCCCTTGGGTAACTGTGGAGAGTATCTGTCGTTGTTAGAAACACCATCATTTCACATCAGATTACACAAATTCCTAACTTTGAGCTCCTGGAGATCCAAGTTACAATTAGCAAATCCAGCAATTACTTCTATGCTAGCTGCAGATTATCATCAATCATCTATGTCCTACAAGGATCATGGATATTACCTTAATACCATTGAGGGGTTACAAATTAAACCAAGTACTTTCTTTCTAAGGACTTTCTAATACACACATATTGATTGACACACACACATGCCTCTAAAATGGATATGCTTATAATTTTCTAACTTTTCGTAATACCAATGCACTGGAGGAAATTGTAAAACAACCCTCTAGAGTTTCTAATAACCTTGGCCTGGACCTTAGCAACACAGACTCACCTGTTCCTAACCCCCCTTTGCATCTCCTCATCTCTGCATAAATCTGACCACAAATCAGTTACCTTCCCTGTCAGATTTTATGGTGCCACTACACCACCAAATAAATCCAGTGTAAACTTAGTTTACCTTGTAGATCTCCAGAAAATTCCCAACAATCCCCCACTAATTGTCCCAAATGACAGGGCTACCATATTCACCTGCAGTTTTTACTATCAAGTGAAGAGTCTGTAGCCATCTATCCCAAATACAATGGTAAAATTCAGGAATACCCCATCTGTTAAGATTCCCATGTTCATAAAGTGTATAACGAAAGAAGGAAAACAATGAAAAGCTGATCAATATCTCCAACCCTCACACATCATGACTGCAATAAAACATGTCAGCAAAGAGCTTAAGAGCATTATTAGAAAATGTAAAGCAGAGGAGTAACTTAAGGCTGCTACAGATACAAAAGGAAACTACAGATCTTTCTTCACTTATGTCAGAATTAAGGAGTGATCTTCAAAACAATGCACTGAGCTCATCCTTAATCATATAACACATTCTAGTCCCAAGGATGCAGCCATTATATTAGCAGATAAAGTTACTGATACCTTTTACACACTTACCCATATTGTTGTGCCCACTCTCCCTGAAAAATGTAGTTTCCTCTGTAATCACATTGGAACACATTGATCCCCCTAAAAATTAAAAAAAAATGTTTCTATAGGATTAGAGAACACACAAGGCTGCATTCTTATAAGTACTAAATGTGTATTATCCGACTACCTACATAAACTGTTCTATCATCGAGCTATCCACAGTGCTTGTCCCTGACACATGCAGAACAGACAGTGTCACTCGTCTACTCAAGGGTGGGCCAGTTAATTATATCATCATCAATCTCACTAGCCTTATGCTAAAGAGCTAAGGAAAGTATCATAGCAGAAATCATTTATACAGGGTGAGGCAACTAAACTGATCTAGACCCGAGTCAGTTTGGTTTTGTGAAGGGAATATCCTGTCTCCTGAACCTAGTAAACTTCCTTGAAAAGATTATAGAAGCTGTGAGCAGTGCTCAGCTACTGCATGCTGCTGATCTTGAACTTGCCAGAGTTTAGGCAGTATGGCCCAAGTTGGCATTACTGAATGGCAAGACAATGTAAACCCTTATATTGTCCACTGGATAGCAAACTGGATCCAACAGATCCTAAATATTGAAAGTTGCTGTTACTCACTCTGAATGCAAGATTGTAACTACTTAAGTCCCAGCAGAGATCTGTGTTGGATCTTCTCCTGTTAGCATTTATTTTTCAGACATCCAACCCAAGATGCTTGAGGTGGGGATGACCAAGTCTGCTGATGACTGCAAGCTGACCACTGATATCTGCTCATACCTGGTATACTGAAAATGGTCTTAACAGTCAATACAAAAATAAAAAAACTAAGTAAATAAGATGTTTCCACTGGTACTCCTCTTCAAACAGAAAGTCATAAGAGAGCTGGACACTTCTCTGGACAACAATCTTTCATTTAGTCATTGTGTTTCCAACATAGTTAGGAAATCCAATCTGGCCCAGTTAATTTCCAAGGGAATATTTTCAATATTCAAAGTAGTCATCTTATAACTGTACTCTTCCATTAGTGGGATATCACTCAATACAGTGCCCTTTTGGTATTTATCGATCCAAGTGTATCAATCAGCTAGAAAGGTTCCAATGATTTTTAACCAAAAACAAAAAAGACTTAAATCCTTTAACTATCCCCACAGATTATCACAGCTCTAATGCTCTGCAGAGTACTGTCTGTTGTGAGGTGGCTTGTGCCTTGATTTTCAAGCCATGAAAATGCAGTCCTATCTCACCTTCTTTTTTCTTGTAAAACCAGTGGCCATACAGATGCCCATACTAGGGACCTAAAATTACAAAAACACATAAACAAGACTTCTACAGGAATAGGAGTCTAACTCATATTTGCCACCTATGGAATAAGTTACCACTACAGGTCAAGTAAGGTATTGCTTTGTCTAAAGCCAGTCCTGATAAATGTATGTGTAAACATAATGTTACACTAGGGTTATGTACAACCCTGCTTGATTTGGGAGGTGGACACTATTAAGTACTCCTAAAGCTTGTCATAAACTTTTAAGTGTGTTACCTTTATGGCAAGGCTTCCCATGGTCCCTGTGGTCACTTGCCTAGTATTGTTCCTTTGTTCCTTTGGCCTGCAACCCAAGAAGGGGAATAAAGCGAGGATGTTGTACACATACTACTGGCCAGGAAAATCTACCTATCTCCATACATTGCTGACTTACTCTGCCCCTATTACAACATTATGGCTGTTACTTCTCAAATACATTCTTCAGCTTCACTTATTCTACCCTGGTCTGATTCCTAACACCAATGGTTACTACTTAGTTTGGTAATTTAATGGTCTGATTCTTAGCACTAAGGGCCACTACTTAGTTTGATAATCTATTGGTCTAATTCTTAGCACCAACGGTCACTACTTAGTTTAGTAATTCAATGGTCTGATTCCTAACATTAAGGGTCACTACTTGGCTCGATAATTTAATGGTCTGATTCATAACAATAGCGCCACTACTTAGTCTGGTAATTTAATGGTCTGATGCTACCAAGATCACTACCTAGTTTGCTAATTTAATGGTCTGATTCCTAACACCAAGGTCACTACTAAGTTTGGTAATTTAATGGTCTGATTCATAACAACAAGGTCACTACTTAGTTTGGTAATTTAATGTTCTGATTCTTAACACCAAGATTCATTATTTAGTTTGGTAATTTATGCTATATCTTGGGATTAGAAGGTGAAAATGTCATTTCACTGACTCTGTTTACCTTTTTCTCCTTAGTGTGCAAAACCTTTTAAAAAGTGTTCAAAACAGCAGATAATTATCTAAGGACATTCCTAGTTTATCGTCTGACAGCTGTTGGAGTCATATACACGCATGCCTTCTCAGGGATCTTTTGCAGTATTCCAGTCTGATGCAAGCACTGACATGAAAAGTTTACTCACCCTTAAAGTTGTCTGAGACAGCTTTCCTACTTTGTCTTTTATGGTTTTGTCTGGGATATCTGAAACTGTATCTTTTATTTTCTTGATGACCTTAGATTGACACTTTATATATATATATATATATATATATATATATATATATATATATATATATATATATATATATAATTCAGCCTGGGGCCATCTCCAATTCTTGCCAGTCAGCTATATGATTTCTACAGAGATACGTAAGTTCTTCTTCAGCTATTTAGTCCCAGTATGGTTGTTTAGGAGCAGGCATCTGAGAATCTGAGTGCTCAGCATAACTCTCAAATGTCCAGTTTTTTGCCTCATATTTTAAGTCTGTTCCTCATAAACCTTTTGTTTTTCTGGCAAATCATTGAGGACTGAAGTCAGAAAATAATTTTATTCATTTGAGTTTCAGACTAAATACCCTTTAGAAAATCCATACGAGAGCAAAGCATGTTATTTTATCAATGTTCTAACTTTTTAATAGGAATATTTAAAAATTGTTCCTATTTTTGGACCTTTGCCTCCCTCCCCTTTGCCCAGATTTCTTGTACTTAGACATTGAGAGGTATGGTGTTGAAATGCCAGATCAACCATACTTCTCAACTGTCCAGATTTCCACAAAATATCCAGATTTATGCCTCATATTTTCGGTCTGTTCTTCATACACTGTCTGGTTTTCTGGCAAATCACTGAGTGTTAAAGCCAATAAATAACATACATTAGAGTTTCAGACTTCATATCCTTTAGAAAATGCACACCAATGGAAAACCGTTATTCTATTAACTTTGTAGGTTTACAAGTGCAATATTTAAAAATTGTCACTATTTTGAAGCATTTGTTTCCTCATTATTTTAGGCTTTGGGTAGATTTCTCACACTAAGAGGTCAAGAGGTATGGTGCTGAGATGATAACATTTGCAGCTTTGCATACTAGAAACACATCAGTGACTCCATATATTTGGGTGTTTCCATGGCCACCAAATCAAGGAATTTTTTTATGGTCATATCTTTGGACCCCCACATAAAATGCTTCCTCTTCAAATTAAAAGAGTTACCAACTGGAATGTCTTCCTCCAAAGATACAGAAGAAATATCTTCAGTGGAACCTTATTCTATGGGGGAAAACATCTGGAATGAGTGTGTCAAATCCTCCCTTTCGGCATCTTGCCAAAACGAGTCTGCTGGAAGAGGTTCCTTTCTTTCTTTTGAAAGAGGCTGTACACTGTAAAACACAGAGTTGCACAGATTAAGAGTTAATATTCTGCTAAAGCATGACATACTCCTCTGCAAACTTTTTATAATCAACAGTCTTCTTTAGGTGTAGGCATAATTATAATCGCATGAGCCTTAGGCCTCAGTCCTCCTTTTCTGATAGATATCTTAGTAAATTACGACCTGGAATATTGTTTCAGCACTCTCTTCTGAGTACGCCTTATTAAAATCATCAGATATTCAGTGAGAAATGTAACAGAGGTTAAAGCATCAGAGCTCTTAGAGTATAAGAAGACCTTTGCAGGCACCAAGGTTGCCAGATATCCCTAGTTGAGGGGGAACATCCTGGGATCAGCAGCCCAATCCCGAGACCAACACTGCTGGTTAAAATCCTGGTGAAATAACCTCTGCTTTGTGATTTTTGATTGGCTCGTATACCAGCATATGGGCCAATCATAAATCGGAAAGTGGAGCCACTTCTGTTCCAGTGCAGAACAGTGGACTGTTCTCATTCAACAGAAGAGGCTCTGCTCTGTGTTTTTTTGATTGGTTCATTTACTGGCATACAAGCCAATCAAAAATCACAAAGCTGAGCTACTTCTGTTTAATGTGAAACTGCCTGCTGTTCTGCATTAAAGACCTTTTTTTTGTCTTCACTTAGCGTGAATGACTTTTTTTTGGTCCCTGCCTGTCTGTTTACAAATCTGGCAACACTGGCAGGCACATATCAAATAATATGTAGTCTGGGCAATACAGTCCATCCATGAGAAGCCTATGTAGCAGAAATTATATTTCAGTACTAGTCTACTTTTGGAAGGGTGAGGGCAATGAAGATTCAACAACAGACACAAACAGAGTCAAGAAGCATGAGGTATTTCCTATCCAGTACAAAGGTTCAGACCTTTGTAGGACTGATAAGATCTCTAAGATTCAGTATTCCCAACACATTTAATTTCTAATGGACATCTTTTGCAACAATTCTGTCTTTAATGCCTTTCTTTGTTGGAGGCCAGAGATAAACCGCCTCAGCTGGGTGACTCCTCTAAAGCCTCAAACTTTTACTGATCCAAGTAGGGCATGAGATTTTGGACCTAATGACTGGAGTCCTTTTTTTAAAAGGAATTGTGATGCTGTCGATGGAGACTTGGTGTTTTTTACATAGACAAAATAAGCAGTGGAAAGCTTTTAGCAAAATTTACTTTCCATGTGCATAGTTGTTGGAATGTTTTTCTGAGAATGTTAAGGACCTTGGATCAATGATCTCTATCAGCAGAGAGGGTTAAAGGCCTGACAGCATCTCATGCAAACTGAGTTTATTATTGTTACAGCTGGCTGGTTGGAAGTGAAATGTTGAGATTTTTGCCTGCTTTCCTTACCGAGGGCTAATGTGACAAACACGCAAAGGCACTTCAGTTTTTGTAGCGATTCCGGGGATGTGGCACAAAGTCTTTGCTGCTGTAGGAGGGTGTAAAAATAAGGGTTTTGTAAGCATGTGGGTAGGTCATTGATCTCGCAGTGCTATTGCATGCATAATTTGATGATATCTTCTCTGTAGGTCAGCATGATATAGGGCTTAATGGAAACTAAATACCCTGTGAGGCACAGTATAATGGCTCCTCACCTCTCCCTATCCTACTTGAAGTAGACTTTGGCTTATACCATTTAGAACCTGTCCATGGGGATTGGAGACTCCATGTGTATGTGCTCTGCTGGAAGGGAGACCATACTAGACTGGGTCATATGATGGAACTCTATGTACTGGGACCCATAAAGCCAGGATGATAAATGAAGTGTGTAATAGAGCCGACTGTCTTCGATAGCAGGAGGCTCAAAGGTTAAGGATGCTGCAAAACTTTGAAAATTCAGTTTTAGTGAATCAAAATCTAACCAAATATGGCAGTATTATTCAAAACAGGACATTTACTTGTGGTACATTCAGGACACACAGAAAGGAAGGTGTATTTTAATACATCTTACAACTCTGTGGTGCAGGTTCAGGTGTTAATTGTTTTTTTTAGAACCCAAGACCTGTTGATGAAATAAACACAGACTTACACTATCTATTAAGAGGTGATAAAGTCAGAGGACTTTAGGCAAAAAAAAAAAAAAAAAGACACAAGGCAAGCTTTTAACTCTAAATTGTGACATGCTGTGAGATGACCATAGTGATGACCAGGAAGCTAAAAACTAAGCTGGCAGGAAGTGGCAGGAAATCTAATTCAGACACCACAGCACTACTGAGCTCATTAATGTCACTAATAGTACATGGAGTGTGACCTGCAGCAACTAAAATCCTTTAGGGAAGAAACCAAAGTGAAAGTTGCAGACATGCACCATATATTGCATCTACTATATAAGGATCTCCTTGAGCAGTGGGACTTGATCAACATTCATTCTCAGGAATTAGAGGATGTCATGGATTGGGATAGGAAATGGCAACTTAAATATGGAGAACAGTGCACTTTAAATCAATCTCTGATTAACTGGACTTCCAGAAGGACTGAGGAGAGTGAACCCACCGCTTTCATCTGGCATAAACTGTCCTGATAGCTGTGAGAGCCCATCATATTACTGCAAACATTCCCAGCAATCTTTCTAGTCACTTTATAATTAAATTTTCAAATTACATGGACAGACAGGATGTGGTGTAGAGTGCCTGTGAACTTTGACCAAAATGTGTGCTAGAAGGGGGCCATAGTTAGACTCACATTTGATTATAGTGCTGCCTTATTCGGCAAAATATAAGCCTTTCTACCAGCACTGAAGTGGTTTAAGGAGCAAAGGTTCTATCCACGGCTGAATTTTCCATCCCTCCTCCATGTACACAAAGGTTCATAGGTGTATACTAGGCAAACAACCACAAGGACCTTTTTAAGCCTAGCCATGCATCCCAAATCTCTGACAAGTTCTGGTGCTCTTGATAAGTCTAAACAGGGGCTTGGGAAATGAAACATTTACAAGAAGGGGCCTGGGAAGTGAGCCATTTACAGGTTGCCTGTGTCCATTAGAGATGTAGGTACCAAGCCAGGGATGAATTTCCTGTTCCCCATCCAATTGTCCAAGTTACCCTTGAATTGGGTTGGAGAGGAAATCTGCTTCACATGGATAGGAAGCCTGTTCCAGAGACAAGGTATTCTTTGTGATATATACCCATCTCTCCAGCATATCCTATTTATATCACAGGCAAGGTTTAAGTCTTTAGAATGGGTAATTCTGGTGCTGTTTGTTTTGTGGATATGCAGGAGGTCCATCAGAGTGGGGTCTGACAATGCTCTGTATTCCAGGCATAGATGTCCCCTCAACATCCTGTAGGAGACAGAATACATGGATAGGGTCTTGAGGTGGTCTGCACAGGATACCCTGTATTCTTTTAGTAAGAAACCTCTGTGGGCATTCCAATTGTTGGATATGCCTGGTGAGGTACATACTAAAGGGGGCATTGTACTCAATGATAAGTCTGATGAATGCCGGATACAGTGGAACAATGACTTCCTTGGATCTAGATGCCATATCTTTGTTTATAAATTGTGCAACAAAGAATGATTTCCTCACTACTGTAGACAAGTGATGGTCAAAAGCTAGATTACTGTCTATGTATCCTTAAAGTCCCTGACTATAGAGTTAGCTCTAAGGGGTGTGTTGTCAATATGATAGTTACCAGAAGGGATGACGTCCCAAAAGACACTATTATGCATTTCTTGGCATTTAGTTTTAGTACATGGCTATGACACCAGTTGTTTGTTTGTGTCAAACCTTCCTGGAGAACATCTGTGCCAGTGTGGGATACAATGACAGCTCCTAATTTGCAATCATCTGCAAATTTAGTCAGCCAAAAACCACTGACATTGGTCTTGACTTCTGAGAAGTAAATGCCAAAAAGGAGCGGTCCAAGGACTGATCCCTAAGGAACTCCACTTGTGACTGGCCTCTTTGTAGAGGTGGAATCCACAGTTTTAACTTCCTGGGTCCTGTTTATGAGCCAGTTGTCTATCCACCAGGTGACCTATGGATTTGTACCTAACCTCTTGAGTTTGTCAACAATGCCCAAGTTGGGTATTGTGCCTATACATTTTATTTAACTATCTAGCAAAGTCTGATGCATATTTAGAAAAGGGGAAAAAGCCAAAACAGGAGAAACCAAGCTAAACAGTAGTATGGTAGAGACAAAGTGAAAATGTCTCCAATCACCAGTTGCTGGAAAGAAGAAAAGGGAACAGTGCGCCTGTCTAGTGCCAAAACATCGAATCTCATCTGTCGAATCAGGTCTACTTCTAAATTCTGAATTTTCAAAACATCAACTTTCTATGATTGAGACCATAAGATTGAAGTTTTGAAACGTCAAACCATTTAAATGGTGATTGCTGTACAGAGTTGAATGGTATATTTACAATTTTCCTCACTATAGTGTGATCTTGGAGTTCGTATATTTAATTAACAAAGGGTGTGGGGATGCAGGAAGGCTTGTCCCCTGCAAAAACATAAAAAAGATTTTTTTTTTATTTAAATTTTGAAGTCTCAAAACTTCAGTCTTATGATCTTGACCATAAGAAAATCGATGTTTTGAAAGTTTGAAATTTAGAAGTAGACACATACAATCATCTGGTGTTGAACAGTAAAAAAAATATATAGGTTCATAGTTGAGCACCAGGCTAACTGCACTTGTGGGCCATTTTAAGCCTAGCCAATTTCCCTTTTAGAGCTTGAATTAAACTATCTCATTTGGTGTTAGATTGGCCTTAACCATGACATAATCAATAATTTTATATTTACACCAAATGAAAATTAGTGGGATTATACCACAGATAATTTAAGGGGACCCGTGTATGGAATAAAGCATTTAGGTGCTGCCTCTGTCCATTAATAGTAAAGGAGGCAGTTTGAGGATAAATTTTCTGTTTCCTATCCATCAGTCCAAGATTTTCTTGAGTAAGGACATGGAAGAGCTTTGTTTTAAATTGTTGGAGAGTCTATTCCAGAGCAGAGGAATCCTCTGTGGGATATACCTGTCCCTCCAAACTGCTTTGTTGATGTTGCAGAAGTGGTTTAGATCCCTAGACTATTGCTGATGCCATTTGACTTGCTGATGTGCAGTAAATCTGGGTTGAAGGTTGCCTTATATGATAGACAGAGCTCACGTCTTAGCAGTCTGTAGAATACAGAGTATAGTGACATGACTGTGTTAAGACCATGTAGGACATATTGTTTAGGCCTTGTATCCTTTTAGTAAGGAATCCCTTGTGGGCATTCCAGTTGTTGCTTATATCTGGACAGATACATGACAATAGGGGCGTTATATTAATGGTTTTCCCACTTTACTCAGCCCTCATTAGGTCAATGACATCCCTAAATCTAGACACAATCCCTTTGTTTATAAACTGTGCAATACAGGAGGACTTTCTTACAGCTATGTCACTGTTCCCAAATCCTGAGTAACAGGGTCAGATGTTAAGGATGTATAGACAATGTGACAGTTTCCCAGAGCAGCTGACTTCACAACAGATAGGAGTCTATGATTTTGGCAATTAATTGGGACAAACCTACTTGCAGGATGGATAAATCATTTGAGGATTCAATGACTACTCCTAGTTTGCAGTCATCTGCGAATTTAGTCAGTCAGAGTCCTCTGTTGTGTGCCTTTATTTCAGAGAATCAACAAGAATAGATTTACAAAAGATGGAGCAGTAACTATTACCAAACTAAAAATCCGCAAAAAACACTGGACAGGTGGAACAGGATCAAGCAAAATGAAACACTATGTTAGTGAAAAAGAACTTTGTCGCTTTCGTCCACAAAAGGCTTCTTCAGAACCAACATAAAAGTACACAACCTCACTTCTTAAATATGTTCTAACACACCCTAATTAACTAAATACTAAATAAGTAATCTAACAATGAACTTCTAAAAGGTATATACCTCAGTAAAAACACACAATCCTACATATAAAAATACAGACATTAAAACATGAAAAACCTACATACAAAAGGCATATTCAGAAATCACTGTGCATAATATACCTACAGCATTAGTACATTTATACACATTTATTAACTTTTAGTCTTCTGTTTTTTAAAAAAAAAAAAACATTTAATATTGGTAAAATCATTCATGCCTGGAAACTTTTCAGCCCCTAGTCTTAACTGCCAAATATTCTCCCTTTGTTCAACTTGGTACTTATATCACCCCCCCCCCCCTCAAATTATTTGGCACATGTTCCAAAATAGAAAACAAATCTTATTATATTCTGGGCATTTAATAGTGTGTCTGTATAAGGCATTATTACCGTTCTTTGTTCGAATAGCATAAAGGTGTTCCTTGATTCTTAAATGCAAACACAAAGTAGAACTCCCTATATAGAATTCTCTACAAAAGGAACAAACTGCAATGTAAACAATTCCTTGGTTCTTGCAATTATAAACACCCTTGACAGGTAAAGTCCTGTCAATATGAAGAAGTTCTATGTAAGGGCTTTCTAAAATTTACCTTCAAGCCACACAGAAACCACACTTGTATATTCCTCTGGACGTCATACTTCTATTGACATCACCAATCTTAAAATTATCCCTTTGTAAATACCTTTTCAAATCAAGGGTATTTTTAAAAACAAATTGGGGTTTATCACCCACTATTTTAATAAGATCATTATTGCCTTTTATAATGCTCCAATTTTTGTTAATAACAGACACAATACTACCCCTGTTTATCGACATATCAAGACAACATAACGCTTCACACTTGTTGATATAATCGGAATAGGTCATAGAATTAGATACCTTAAAAGCTAACCCAGACTTTAAAATGGGGGGGGGATCAGTACCCCTATGTAAATTAATCTCTTCTGCCAGTTTGTATAACAGTTCTTTTTTATATCCTCTTTCCATAACCATATTTATAATAATCTTGACCTCTCTCTCATATGCAAGATCTTTGGAAGTCATCCTAGAGGCATGAATCAGTTGTACTTTAGGAATATTATTTTTCATATAAGTAAGATGATTGCTAGAATAGTGTAAGTAACTATTCACAAATGTACTCTCTCTGAAAATTCTACTATTGAAATTCTGAAAAACTGAATCCCATTTGATGGTAATGTCCAAAAAAATTCACTTCTAAACCTACAACCCCCACGGTGATCTTCAGAAAATCAGAATGTTCATTCATGTTCCTAATCATGCTGTTAACTTAAAATTCTGTGCCTTCAATAACAATAAACAAATCATCAACAAATCGGGCATAAAACTTAACACGAAATTTAAACATAATAGGTTTCAAAACTG
The DNA here is from genome assembly GCF_019279795.1 of Protopterus annectens. Taxonomy (NCBI): domain Eukaryota; kingdom Metazoa; phylum Chordata; order Ceratodontiformes; family Protopteridae; genus Protopterus; species Protopterus annectens. The sequence goes on from NC_056739.1 coordinate 1,001,202,662, forward strand.
TTTGCTCCCACCATCTGAGTACCAGGTTAGCATAGGCTGGGGCTGCAGCCAACCCCATAGCTACACCTTGCAGTTGCTTATAGATCACTTTGTTGAACAAAAAATAATTATTATTAAGTAGAAGTTCTAAAAGTACATTACATACATGTACATCATTTGCAGAAAAATGACAAAATGTGGACAGAAAATGCCTGACATACTCCATCCCTACATCAATGGGTATAATAGTGAAGAAGGAACAAATGTCAGCCATAAACATAACATTCTTAGAATGCTCAAAATCATATTCAGAAACCAAAACCCTGAATTTGTTCAAAAAATTCCAAGAATCCTTGATGTAATATTCCATATTCTAGACAACAGGGTTCAATAAATAATCAAACACAAGGGATAATCCTTCTGTAGGAAACCTAGGAGAGGAAACCACTGGTCAGAAGGGGGGGTTACCCGGATCCTTATGAATCTTGGGGATCCCAAAAAGTACCCCCAATACCGGATATTCTACCATCATAAAGTCAAACATGTCTGAGGAAATTAAACCTTCCATTAATAATTCATACAGCTCAGCCAGTATACTTTTATAACTGGTAGACAGCATCAGATAATTCATAGATAAATATTTCTTCTCATTCCCCAGCATCCTTCCGATGGCTACTATATATTTTTCTTGTTCTATAACAACAAGCCCCCCCTCCCTTGTCAGCCTTCATAAATCTTAACTGTGTAAACTGTCGCAATTCATCAATGGCAATACATTGCCCATATGAAGATTGTAAAAATATTTACTAGGTTTACAAGTAGCCAACTTCCTAATGTCCTCTATACAACAATTTTCAAAAACCTTCAAGGTATTCAATAAAGTAGGACAATAAGAACTAGGCTTACAGAAGATGCTTTTCTTAAATGGAACATCAGCAAAAACATAAGAAAGATTAAGTTTGTGACAATACATTTTCAAGTCAATGTCCCACATAAGTCCATTCTTTTGCAGGGAATAAATTTAAGTCTCAGAGACAAAACAGAAGCCTGTTCATCAGTAAATTTAAAATCAGACAAATTATATACTTTACCAGAAAAAACATTATAAGCACACTCTATTTCTTCTTCATTCTTCTCGATGTTTTCCGTAAACCCATTTCGTTCTCCTCCTTCCGAATTTGTTCCCCATCGAACAAACTTCTAAACGGGACACAACCTTTCCATTGGAGTTAGATTCTTCAAAACATTCTATTGCACTCGCTCCTACTCCTTCTAGGTTAACTTCTACAGACACACCATCATTAGAGGAAACTCCACCTTCCAGATGGAAGTACTGGCAGTCCTCAAATCACTTAATTCTTTCCTAGTTAAAATGTGATTCACTGGGCGGTTACCATAGAGACTAGGTTCACCTCTGTAAGAATTGAAGGGTCTCTGCCTATTTCATAATTCAGTAAAATGGGAATATTTATTGTTGGCAGCATAAGCAGCAACATTCCATTGTAATTTTGTTTTAGTTTTCCTTTGAACCAAGACTTTTTCAAAGTACTCGATGTTGGCCAACATTCCCAAATAGTCATTATTTAGAGCTGGTAAATTTAAAAGCAGTCTCTGAAGTGAGTCCTCTAATTTCAGGACTTCTTACCTTACTGCAAGAATTCGTGACTTATTTCTGCCAATTAACAAAGATAAAAAATCCAAACCAGCTTTCGTAAAAATGGAAGTCAATTCAAAGAATTGTTTGGAAGGCAAAACCCTGTTAGGACACTTAATGAAGTGTAGTCTTTTTGGTCTACTTTGAGATGAATACACCTATCAAAATATTTTGTTTCCACCACAAGGGACCTATACTTCCTTAGGCACTTTTCCAAGTTTTTAATAAGTGCTTTAGCCTCTTTCAGTTTCAGGGGCATTTAACAGTTCCACAACAGATCCAAAAATATCATTGGTGTTAAACGGATCATAGTCGCAGTCCAAGACTGCTCGAATGTCTTTAAAAAAATTAATAGTGGAAAAACAACTGACACCATTTCTGTTGTCATTGACAGTTGTTTCACAATCATCCTCTTCTGAACTAACTGAAAAGGAATAAAACCTAGGTTGTCTCGATGGTCTCACTTCTTTTGCCCTCAAAAGATCCTCCAAGGTTTTTTGCATGTTGTTCATAGAACAAACTAAAGTAGCCAATGTGTTTCCTTCTTTGGAAGAAGGTGTGCAATGAACCGATAACTCCATCAGAGGGTCCTCATTCACACCAGCCATCACAGGAAATCAGAGAAACACAACCAACAAGAAAAGATTTCCAAAAGATGGAGCAGCAACCAATACCAGACTAAAAATCCACAAAAAATGCTGGACAGATGGAACAGGACCAAGCAAAATGAAGCACTATGTTAGCAAAAAAAACCTTTATTGTCGCTTTCATCCACAAAAGACTTCTTCAGAAACAATATAAAAGAACACAACCTCACTTCTTAAATATGTTCTAACACACCCTAATTAACTAAATACTAAATAATAAATCTAACAATGAACTTCTAAAAGATATATACCTCAGTAAAAACACACAATCCTACATATAAAAATACAGACATAAAAACATAAAAAAACCTACGTATAAAAGACATATTCAGAAATCACTGTGCATAATATACCTACAAAATTAGTACATCATAAACCAGCATGTGCAAGAGGCTGAGGGTGGTGAGGGTGTGAATGCTGCTGAGCAACCCATAGTGAGGAGACAGAGAAGAGTGTACAGACCCACGGTAACCTACCAAGGGCTACATGAGCTGGAGAGAGTGGAGCGCTATAGGGTGGACAGGGACCTCCTACAGCAAAATGTTGAGCTGTGCCAGCCACGCCTGACACACAGAACTAACAGAGGGGAACCCATCCCAGTGGATACCAAGGTATGTGTAGGCCTAAGGATACTAGCTACAGGTACCTTCCAAAGGCCAACTGGTGATATGATGGGGATTTCACTGGCATCAGCATCCAGGGTACTCCATCAGTTCCTGGATGCCATGTCAGCATATGTCAGTGAGCACGTATATTTCCCCTTCACCCATGAGATGTTGGCCAGCAATATGCGTCTCTTCCACCAAATAGCAGAATACTCTGAGGTAGTGGGTGCAATAGACTGCACGCACATATGCATGAAAGCACCACCAGGTGAGCGGGGTAGGGTCTACATCAACTGCAAGGGCTTCCCCTCCATCAACTGCCAGGTTGTGTGCGATGCCTAGGGCATAATAATGAATGTGTGCACTGGCTGCCCTGGAAGCTACCACGATTCCCACATCTGGCACCTGAGGCAGCTGTACCAGACATTTGTCAATGGGGAAATCCCACACGGTCACCTAGTGGGGGATGCTGGATACACACTGGAGCCATGGCTGATGACACCCATCAGAAATCCACACACAGCCAAACAAGAACTCCATAATGAGGCACACGCACAAACACAAATCATAATAGAGCATGTGTTTGGGATGCTCAAGTCATGGTTCTGGTGTCTGGACACATCTGGTGGAGCCTTGCAGCACTCACCAACTACTTGTACCCAAATTGTCCTTGTATGTGCCATGCTACACAATAAGATCCTGCGGAAACAGCTGCAGCAGGAACAGCAGGGGGCAGGGCCACACAGCCCCCCATCAGTGCCAAGGCCTGCACAGGCACAGAGTGACTTGGAGGAGGAATAACCTGGGCCTGCCCCAGTAGGCAGAAGGAGGTGTGCCCAGTATGCCCTGGCCTTGGCAAAGAGGCAACGCATAGCACATGCACAGATGCAGTAGTGACCCAGGGAATGACACCTCTCTCCAACTCGTACATACAGTAAAAGGGATGCCAAACATGACACTACCTGTGCTCAGCCATGTATAGAGAGTGTACTATGTGCATCCGACATATGCAGCCCTGCAGCACCACCCTCAGTACGGGGACACCCACAAGGTAAGTGACTCACACATGCCAGTTGGGGGGGCACACACCCACCAACAGTCACAGCCAGCAGGATAGGTGTAGCCAAACACAAACAAATGCTGTACTATGGCCTCTGAATGAGCCCTATGGGTAACCCCTCCCCCAGGCCTACACAGACGGACTACAGCAGGCCAGCCAGTTGGATGTAAGTTGTGAAGGCTAAGAAGTCAGAAACTAATATGTAGGTAGTTAAAGCTAAGATCTGTAGTACACTGGCATGCCTCTAGCCAGCATGATAGGTAAGACTACAGACTGAAATGGAGTACCTGACTTACCAGTACAGTCCTAGCAAATGTGTAAAAGTGTAAGGTGTGCCCCACCATCCTACGTACACTTATAGTAACAGTCAGGTGTGCCCCCCCACCCCTGTGTAGAAATGTAGAAACAGTCAGATGCCCCCCCCCCCCCCCGCTATGCAGAAATGTAGCAACAGTCAATGCCAAATAACTGATGTATGCCCTGCAGACACAGCATGCTACCTGTCGGTGTACAACACAAAGGTCAGCACCACAGTACAAACTACCTGGACTTGATCCACACATGCAGTATAGATGACAATACTGGGCATGCTCACACATTTAGAGGAATGAAGGCAATGTCAGTCAACAACATGCTGAAAGGTTATACTGGGCATGCTCACACACGTAAACACATGAAGTCCATGTCAGCAAACACCAGTGGACCAGACATATCTGGCAGTTGCAGTTCTTGGTGCAAATACATGTCACTATGCACCACTCCTGCCTTGCACACACAGTGGATAGGAATACAGACATATATGTAAAGACAACACACTATAATAAGCCAAAGGTAGATGGACACAGATGTGTGAAGGAGGGTGACCGTAACAAGGAGCCATTTAGGCCTGTCCCACCCAGCACACAGTCAAAGGGCCCCAAACACATGAGGTGCAGGTGTCACTCACTGCAGATACTAACCACCAGTATCTGTCAGCATGACGGTGTGTTGCACGTGCCAGCTGTGCAACACGATTGTACAAGGAAGTAGTCACCTAGTAGCTGTGTACACGTACCTGTGGCATATGACCCTGTATGTGCCCGCATGCGGCATGTCAATCCCTACATGAATGGGTTACGGCCCATGCACACACCGCCTTCCACATAGAAGTATTATGACAAGCCTGCTGAGGTCATCCAGTGTGAAATACACCTTTGGGAGAGCTGTAGCTCAGTAATCCCCATGGTAACTGCATACTGCTGTAGTGATAAACTAGTTAGGTAGTAGTCCTAACCCCAGACTTGGCAACTGTGTGAGTGTGTATTTGTGTGGATGTCTCTCTGTCTCTGACTGTGTAGAGAGAAATGCTTTTTGTGTACTCACACTCCGTACAGTTCATATACACAACTTTGGCAAGGCTGTTTGTGTCACTCACCTAGAAATACACTTCTGGGGAAATCATAACTCAGTTAATCTCTGTAGTGTGACCTGTAACTGTGTACTGCTGTAGTGTGATAAAGTAGTTAGTTAGGTGTTCTAACCCCAGACCTGGCAACTGTGTGCTGGTGTGTGAATCTTTGTGTGTCTGACTGAGTAGAGAGCAATGCTTTTTAGGCCACTCACATCCCCTACAATTCATATACCAACTTTGGCAAGGCTGCTGATGTCACTCACCTAGAAATACACCTCTGGGAAATATAGCCCAGTAATCTCTGTAGCATGTCCTGTAACTGCATACTGCTGTAGTGTGATAAAGTAATTAGGTAGATGTTCTAAAGCCAGACCTGGCAACTCTGTGTGTGTGTGTGTGTGTGTGTGTGTGTGTGTGTGTGTGTGTGTGTGTGTGTGTGTGTGTGTGTGTGTGTGTGTCTGACTGAGTAGAGAGCAATGCTTTTTAGGCCACTCACACCCTGTACAATTCATATACCAACTTTGGCAAGGCTGCTGATGTCACTCACCTAGAAATACACCCCTTGGGAAAGCATAGCCCAGTGATCTTTGTAGCGCTTCCTGTAACTGTATACTGCTGTAGTGTGATAAAGTAATTAGGTAGGTGTTCTAACCCCAGACTTGATAACTGTGTGTGTGTGTGTGTGTGTGTGTGTGTGTGTGTGTGTGTGTGTGTGTGTGTGTGTGTGTGTGTGTGTGTGTGTGTATGTGTGTGTGTGTGTGAATCTTTGTCTCTCTGACTGAGTGATGAGCAATGCTTTTTAGGTCACACACACTCTTTAGAATTCATATACCCAACGTTGGCAAGGCTGCTGATGTCACTCACCTACAAATACACCTCTGGGAAAGTCATAGCCCAGTAATGTCTGTAGCACATCCTGTAACTGTGTACTGCTGTAGTGTGATTTAGAACTGTGGTAGGGTTCCATCACCACCCATGAAAGCGCTGGATGTTTTGCATGTGTTTCAATGTCTTTGTATGGAGCAATGCATCATAGGCTACTCACTCGCTGTACATTTCAAATGCCCTACTTTGCCAATTCAGCTGATGTCATTCATTGTGAAATACAACTTTGGGGAGAAAATTCCCTGTAATCGCTGTGGTGTGACCTATAACTGCTCCATGCTGTAGTGTGATATAGGCCTTGGTCAGGGATTCTATACCCACACATGACAGCTGGGGATGTTTTGTGTGTGTCTCACTGTCTGTGTAGGGAGCAATGCATTTTAGGCTAGTCACTAGCAATACAGGTGAAATGCCCTACTCTGGGAATCCTGCTGATGCCAGTCACTGTGAAATACACCTTTGGGGAAAAATTACTCCAGTAATGTCCATGGCGCGTACTATAACTGCGTAGTGCTGTAGTGTGATAAACTAGTTAGGTAGGGGTTCAACTCCCAGACATGACAAGTGTGTGTGTGTGTGTGTGTGTGTGTGTGTGTGTGTGTGTGTGTGTGTGTGTGTGTGTGTGTGTGTGTGTAACACGTATCCTGTGTAGAGGTGTGTGTGTGTCACCTGTGGCCAATGTGGAAGGGGTTTTGCTGATTACTTTTATGGTGGATCTACTATATATCACAATGTCAACCATACAGGGATAACAGATGTAAATGAGCTGGGAGAATGGGGTGCAAAGCCATATCCATACATGTGACATCAAGGCCAGCCAATCGACATTAGCAACCCCACTATTACCCAGAGCACACACTCAACCCATGTGTCATACGCACACACATGCCTATGCAACAGTCAATATGTGGTTAGTACACTGCATATTGGCCACTGATAGTAACTATGCAGTAATAGCAGTGGGCTACAGAGGGCATGTCACCCTGCCCATCTGTCCAATATGCACGTACATGCAGACAGTGTACCTCCACCATGTTCCCCAATGGACACCTGCACCACCTGTGGTGCCTTCACATGTGACTCACAACAGACATACCATGCCTGACAACATGCCCTGTATAGACAGATGACACTGACATCAGGGAATGCAATTGGCATGCTATCAATGTAGGTGAAGGGTAAACCTGCTGCCCATTGCAAGTTCCTGCCACAGGTGGGCAAGACTGGCACATCTGATGATAATCTGTGTTCACAGCATGGGCCAGACAACCCATGTACAGTTCCACATGTCACTGTACATGCATGTGGGAGGTGTGCACATCCCAGACACCATCCATGTCATGGGCTAAGGAACACGTACATGGCATGTGGTGTACAGCATTGGCCACACACAATAGTCACCCAGCTGACTGGATGGGGGATGCAGTACCCACCTGTGTGGGCAAATGCAGTAACTACAGGCCTGAGCCACAATGCAGACCATTATCATGTGGCCTGATGCCAAGTTATACCCATTGCCTACCCATGTAAAGCCTGATGGCACAGTTGACCACCACACACACGTGTAGACATGCACCCACGCATGTCAGAACTGGCACCCTGTGTGTTTGTGTGTGTGTTGTATGTTGCATATATCCACATCCACACTCACTACAACCCCCCAGAGAATACTGAAGCATGCTGTCTGATGTCATTTCCTCATACTCCTTGCCCATACGGCCTCCATATGACCCGTGTGGTACATGTTATACCTGCACATTGATGTGTTGTGGCAATCCCACTAGTGATGAGTTGCACTCCTGGCCCTGCCAAGTGTGTCAATGTGTGTGTGTCCCTGTATGAGTGTGCCTGTGCTGACGCTGGCACCTGTTCATGCAGACAGGCACATGTACAACACATACTGTATGTCTACCGTTTCCCTGTTGCAGATGTCACTCACCCTCACATATATTTCCTGAGTGCTCCACATCAGATAACCCATGTTGTGCCTCCAGTGACTACATCCAACTGTGGTAGCATTTCATAGTTGTTGGAGGTTTGATACCCTGCGCTGGTAGGTGCGTGACACAAAAATGCTTCAGTTTTACTCCCTTACCCCTCATTGACATGTATCTGCCTCTGTATGCCACCCCCACTCCCTCTCTGGTGGATGTAGAGACGCACACCTGCCTTGCTTAGCAGCAGCATGTGTATTTTGCATGATGCTTATGATCAGCTGATGGCCTCTGTATGAATTGCAGCCCTCCCCTAGCTGATTGCATGTTGGACAGCTGTGGTAACAATCCCATAGCCAATTGCATGGAAACACACTCCAATACCTAGGAACACCATGGTGGTGTTGGGCCTTTGCAGTCACTGTGAGCAGGAACTGGATCTGATGTTTGCAAGCAGCATTCCAGATGGATTGGGGATTTTCCTCTAACAACATACATTGTGGAAATAGGCCAACAAACAGGAGGTGTTATGTGCCTGACCTGACTACAGACTGTAAGTGCTGCTATACTACATTTGGAGTCATGTTGGTTTAACAGTGTTTGTCTGGATACTCCTGTTGTACATGTTGCAATACCTCCCATGTCAGTTCCATGTATATGAGGAGTCCCCATCTGCAGGATCATCTGCAGACTGGGCAGTGTTGTGCCTATGGTTTCATGTGTTAGCCACAGTGCATCAATCTGTGGAATGCAGAAGATAGTGTGAGGATTGCAGTCTGTAGATGATGAAGGCCGTGACAGTTACTGACTTCATATCTCTCATAGGACATATGTTGCAACAAACCCCGTTACAATGGAAAATATATGAGGTTATCACAGCAACATGTCTATACTGGCCATGTGAATGTGCTGTCAGCCACACCTCTGTCAACCTTTGTACATATGGCGTGCAAGAAGTGATGCATAAATACTGTCATCATTTCTGATGTCAGTGATATATCAGATTGCTACACATGTCATATACAGTAGTGGTTATATTTCATGACATAAGCTGGGCATTCTGTGGATGTTTGTACAGTACTGAGGTCTGTGTAGTGATGGTGAATGTTGACAGTGTGTGTATCATTAATATGTACTTCAGCCTGTGTACATCTATCAGATGTTACATGCTGCCCCACTGTATGGTACCATTTTGCCGTACATGTTTGTAGGGCCATGCGCACACATGTCCCATACCACAGACAGTCATCATACCAAACTGTGTAGCAGCCCAGTATATGTAGGGTCATTCTGTGAGTGGTACATATGAGGATGGTGTAGAACAGTTAGTCCATATACTGTAATATTATGCTAGCTTACTATATGTAGCTGTGGTTGTGTTCACGTTGGTTGTGGTTATGCACTTTCACACAGGTGTGTCCTACCCTGTTCTTTGACATGGCTGTCGAGTCTGCTTTATATGCAGGTACATGTGCATTCCCCCATACTAGATGTAGGCCAGTGTTGAGCCAGTCTGCCTCTAGCCTGCACAGTGCATTGTTACATGCCTAGCAGCTTAGTGTACTTAACCTGTGGGATGTTATGTGCAGATACTTGCCAGATGTACTACTGCTGGGCCTCCCTTAAATGGCATGTATGTCAGACAGAGCAGTGGGATGCTGCACGGATGTATGTCAATATCAAGTGGGTGGTATGTGTCCATGGCACCCCTCTACCAGCAGTCATTATTTGTCAGGCCAGACAGGAGTGTGTGAATCCAACATCTATGGTGCCAAATGTTTACCAGTTGTTATGTGTTATACCCATCTACATGGCTGTCTACATCCATATTGTCAGGCCTGGTACACATGTGGTGCACTAATGGATTATATGTATACCTCTAGACTGTACAGGGTGTGTCCAAAGTTCCACATATAGTGACGAAAACTCTGCTGCACTCCACAGGGGCATTACATGCTAGCAGCGGTACCTTACAATGATTTTCTAAGGATGTCTGTCAGTAGCCAATGACACACATGTTATAAGCTGATGTCAGCATCCACACACACCATGTCTGTGAAGACAATTCCAATGACAGCAGCAACAGTCTAGTAATATACCTGCTATACATACCTGTCATCCCTTTGAACTACATCTTTGGGACTGTAGTGGCTGATGTACGGCTACACTCCATGTCCAGGACATATGGTGGAAATATATGTACATATACTTATCCAGATAGCCATATATATAATTATACATGTGTACTACATTGAATTACCACTGTCATTGCAACCACCCACTATAAATCCCTACAGCACATGGGTGTGGTCCTTTTACATTCCCTGTGTGATGGACATCCTTCCTGTGTGTGGGCATCAGTGATACAGACAGCAGGTAGCAATATCTCTTACAGGAGAACCTGCACACTTAGAGCAGCCACATATTCATAGGAGGATTAGGAACTACAGACAGACAGACTGTGGGTAGAGTTGTGTAATGCTTTGCATAGTACTGGTGTTACAGTGTGTGTGTGTGTGTGTGTGTGTGTGTGTGTGTGTGTGTGTGTGTGTGTGTGTGTGTGTGTGTGTGTGTGTGTGTGTGCACATACTAGTGTATCATGGAATGCAGTCTGTCTGCATAGCTCACTACTGTGGACCTAACCTCTTGCTGGACAGAGGTATACCTATCATGTGTTGTCCATCCAACACACAGGTCTTGTGTCAGATATTACACTGGCAGTGTGCGTGTTGCATGCTATCAGTACATGGCTACATCCATGTCGATTTCTAACCTCAATCCCCTGACTAAGGTTATGTTGCAGACTATCCTGTAACACCAGCACCTTGCTTAGTGTATAGCAACAGTGTTCCACATATGTGCCTGTGTTCAGCCTCTGTCCCCCATCTACATACCAAGCTTTACACATATGTCATGCTGTTAGGGGTTGTTTTGTAGTGGGCTGTGAGTATATCACTGCTGTTGTATCCCTCACACATACAGTGGGGCTGGGGCCATATATGTGTGGGCATGACATACAGAACACATGTGCACCCTTATATACTGCAGAGGCCAGTGTATGTAACAGTGGTATATGGGCCTGTATTTTTGAGTCTAGGTGGGGAGTACCATAAATGACATAGGCTGTTACAAATTGTGGGGGTATCAGGGGTGAACTGCCACAAGGTATGTGGATGTACAGTACTGTATACTCCACCTTTATTGACATTACATAGATTACTTGGGGTACTGCAAGCCTGCTGCCTCCTGCCATACGGACTGTTCTGTGCGTTATGCCTTGTTATGTACCAGGTAAAACCCAGTTGATCACAAAATGGTGTTACCTCCTACGGAGTTTGTGCAGAGTGTAGATAGAGGCTGCTAAACTACACACCTGCAGTACATACTGTTGATTGTGTGGTAGCCTGTGGCCCAGTCTGTCTGCACTAGTGTACATTCTGAAGGGCTTGGCCTGGACAGCACCGGTTGTGAACCTTTCAAGACTACGGTATTAGTGTAACTGTTTCACAGTCGCAGTACTCTGTTAATATGGTTGTCAGTATTTAAACAGCTATATGATATGGCATATAGAACTGTTATAGTACACAACTAAAGGATTCCCATGTCTGCAAACCTGTGTGTGGTGTCTTTCCTATGACCTTTCTATGGGTATATGTTGCAGGCAATGATTGACATTAGTATGTGTTGGCCATACAGTGTCCAGTTGTTTAGGTGTTAAATGTAGCCATAGTGGCTGTTCCATATTGTGTGCACCTCCTACATATGTATCTTACTGTACATATATCTGTGTGTGTATGTGTAGTCACATGTATGTATGTGTATATATATATATATATATATATATATATATATATATATATATATATATATATATATCTTTATATATGTGTCTGTGTATCTGTATCCTGGGGATGTTGATGGCTTCCACAGATTACATGTCCTATGGGTGGCAGACTGTACTTGGTAGTGTATTGCAGGGCACATGTATTTGGCTGTGAGGAGATGTTTATTCATACAAGACGTATAGTGTGTGGGGCCTCTCAACCCCATGAACGGTACATGTGGACATATGTGTATTTGTTAATCTGCAATTGCTATCTACAGATGTATGGCCATATATACCTATTTAGATATATTTATCTGCTAACAGATATATAACTATATGTGCATAGATGCTGATATATATGTATATAGAGTTAGTAAAATAACATATATATTTATATATATGCACATCTATGCATATATGGATATGTTGTATCTGTTAAGGTTGCACTATAGTTACACATGCAGACATCTAGATGTTGGCATACATTCTCTGTACTGTTGCATGACAGGACTGGCTGATATGTTTCTGAAACATTGAATATCTATGTATCTATCATGACGTAGTGGTACATCACTTTGTGTTTGGTGTGCAGAGTCCTTGCAAGAGCTGTTTATTTTGTTGCTGGGCAGAACATGGCCCATTGGATACAGAGTGATTTTGGCACCTTAAAGCAATTGTAATCAGGTTTGCTTGGAGCTAAGCACTGCCTTTACAGGTTAAGCAATTTAGAAGATAACTGACTGTATGAAAACATAACCGGAGGTTAGCAGTGCTTACCGTCATGCAAACCCACTTACAACTGCTTTACAGTGCCTTACTCACTCTGTATCCAATGGGCTGTGTTCTGCCCAGCAACAAAATAAACAGTTCCTGCAAGCCTCGAAACCAAGACCCTGCACACTATAAACAAAGTGATTACCACTAAGCCATGGCAGAGATGCATAATCATGATGTTTTCACATACATATCATCCAGCCTAGGTATACAACACTACAGGGAATGTATTCTGCCATGTGTATGTATTTGTGTGTGCATATATATTCATCTTTAAATGGATATAACATATCTATATATGTAGATATATGTGTAGATATATATATATATATATATATATATATATATATATATATATGTGTGTGTGTAAAAGCCAATATATACATAAATACTCATACATCCATAGATATATATGTATACATCAACATGTCCACATATATACAGCACTAGGAGTGCATATATGTCAGCATATATATGGCTCACCTTTCAAAGGGAGAAATCCATGTGTCCGAAAGCTGGAAGGCCAGACGTATGTTCTCAATATTGCACAATCTTGCAATATATGCATCGAATGTGCAATGATGAATGTCACTATGCATTCGCTCATTGCAGATTAGGCAATTTGTTTGCGGATGGCACTATAGTGGGAATGGGTAATATTTGCTTATCCCCACTGTAGTGCAAACTAGGAGTTAGTATATCACAGTAGGGGGGGTTGTGGGGGGCCCAGCCCCCCAAATGGGGGGTGCAGGGGGGGCATGACTCCCCCCCCCGCATTATGATATGTATTCCAACTTGCAGTTTGAGAGTCAGCGAATGTGTCTTTAGAACTGCTGTGTTTTGAACTGTGGTTCAGTAAGAAATGACAGGTTTGTCCTTTTGGTTTGCAGAAAGGGCCGTTCGAAGAAATGATTGTCTCCTTGTCATAGGTGAACACATATATATCAATATAGATATATATGGACATTGATGGGTTTGAGAGACTCAAACAACATACATCTGTCATGGATAGGTATTCCCCCCCCACCCAAATACGTCTGGCCTGCAATACAATACCAACCTTAGCAGATCCCATAAGCAGGACCCTATACGACAAGGGCAGTACATGTTAACAGTACTCCAACCCACCTTTAGGATGTAAGGCTGGCATTACTAACATATCATGCAGTACAGTCAAGTGACATGTCATGCTTGGGGGAACCCCCTGGGCAGGTGCAGAAAGTAGCTGGGATCCCTCATACAATCCAATAGCCATACACCTGACAATGGATTTACCAATGTTGGCAGGGACATCCACAGACCCACCATGTCAGCTGGGAACTAACACCCAGTAGCCTGATGACCATGGTCTGCAGGGACATGGAACATACCAACAATGAACTCATGGTCAATGCCACTGGTTATCTCAACACATGGGACCCAGCCAATATTGGACTTGTCAAAGGCAGAGAATACAACCTGAACCTGTTATACCTCATTAACTCAATCATGACAGGTGTAGATGAGGGTTAGGAGGTGCACAATGCCTATGTAGATCATAGCAGGCTTTTGTACACCATACCGCTGGTAGGAATGTGTGTAGTTGTTACGGGATCTACCTCCGTTCATAGGATATGTATCCACCAGGACTGCTTGGCATATGCCAACATACCACAGGTGCCATCCTGTGGGCATACAGTCCTTCACAGGTCATAGATGTGTCAATGCCCTCCTATACACTGTTGAGGTGTGCAGCACTACTGTGGTTGCTATAACTCACTGGGCATGGCTGTTGTTGACACGACTGCCATAATTGCAGTTACTGTTGTGTCTATCCCCCCACATAGCTGTCTGTAATACTGTACAGTGTATGTAATCAGGTTGTTAGTTGTTTACACCATTCACAATAGTTGAGTGCCTCACACCCTCCTAAGGGTAGGGCTATGCCACCAGCATCAGCACACACATGTTAATTTGAGTATTGCAGTAGAGTGGGGAGAGGGATATACACCCTGCTGATAGCATGTTCAATGTCATCCACATTGCAGACTGCATATATAGTACTGTATGATTGTGCCTATCCTGTCTTGGTGGGTTTACATGTGCAACAGATGTGTTACCTGCATGGGGACATACCTCCATGTGTACAGTCCTGTACCTGTACTGCATCCTAACCAAAGGCATTGTGTGTTGTACCCAGTCATGGCATGTGTACCACACACTACAGTTACTGGTGTCCACTGTAGAAGGCCTGCTGACACCACTATACCCATCACCCATGTGGCTCATGGACAAACACAACACAATCAGAACGGATACTGGTGACAACAATACAACATTGTTAATTAAAGCTATTAGCATTTCACTTTATTGCTGACAACATGCTACACATCATTCCATTGCTACACTGTTGTACAGTCACCCTGTGCATCAGAACCATGTTAGCCTGTTCCTGCATTGATGTTACGGATGTCAGGGAGTGGCACAGGTATCATCATATGCACAGGGTGTGTTGTTGGTTTGCCAGAGGCCTAGGCTGAGCCATACAATTGACAACATGTGTGTGTGTGTGTGTGTGTGTGTGTGTGTGTGTGTGTGTGTGTGTGTGTGTGTGTGTGCGTGTGTGTGTTTGTGAGGGGGCTGAGTATTGTTATGTGCCACTGGTGATGTCGTGTGTGCAGTTATGTGGTTGCCCTAGGTTCATTGTCAATGTGTGTGTCTGCATGCACACAGTTCCTCCATGTGGCTGCCCTGTACAGGGAATTGTGGGACAGCTGCAGACTGTACCTGGCAGGGTTTGCAGTTCACCATCTCTGGCCATGGACACAGGGCCTGTGCCTGGCAGGGGTGCTACAGGTAGTATCAGGTACAGAGCCAGATCGAGTACTGTCCCCGAGTTTGACAGATGTCCACTGGATCCAGGTCACTCCTGGGACTGGCTAGGGCCACGTGCACATGATCTGCTATGACGGATTGTGAACAGCCCCCCCCCCACAGTGCTGATGCTGGTACTGCCACTACGGGAGCGGCTGTGACTGTTTGGACATCCATGGTGACCTCCAGCTGTTGGTGTTGCTGGCATACTTCCACGTGGCCGTTGCAACCATCTGACCCTGTCCTGATGCATGGACATGACATTGTGGATGAGTTCTAATGTCTCACCCTACCGTCTATCCATGACCTCGGTGTAATTACTGATGGCACCTGCTAGATCATGGATGCTGTCAGTTACATAGGTGTGATGAACCCTCTGCTCCCTTAGACCCTGCCTGGTGTACCGTTCCATTCATTCTGGTGCCTCCATGACAGTCAGGAATATGCGTGTGTTTGAAATAGATGCGGCATGTCTGCCAGGGGCATGATGACCAGCAGTGCTCCTACGAGCACCCCTGCCCATCTGCCTATTTGATACCCTGCCAGACATCTGGCTATGGCTGCTGTGTCCTGACAAATGTGCCATAGATACCACACTGTCCTGGCCCATGCCAACCATAGGCTGTCCCTCAGCTAGGGCCAATGGTGACGAGGTGTGTAGAGGCAGTATGACTGTGTGCGTGGATGGTGTCGATACATGTGGGTTATCAAGTGGTGGCCCAGCAGCAGCCCCTGATGACCCTGCCTGTGCCTCAACACACTTATCTTCATGGTCACTGTCTGTATCAGTGGCATCAGATTCCCTGTGGGGGGGACCCAGCCCCACCTCGCCACTTGTGAGGGGAAAACAGGGAACAAACTGTAAGACCTGTACAACACCACTAAACAGTAAATACATACACTCTCACACACACACTCATACACACGCACACACACACACACACACACACACACGCACACACACACACACATACACACATGTAGTTGACATACATGGCAACCCATACACTCCACCAGACAGCAGCTACAGACAGCTCCCACAACCCCATAACACACACAATAGCAGGTGATGATGCAGTACAGTATCACACACATACCTGTAATTACACACATGTCAGCATGCAGAACATGTGGGGCTCAACAGCATGCAGTGCAACTGTAGTCAATCCCAGTTACCAACATTATACATGGCTGTGATGCATGGCTTCTGTTTGTAGTTGATGGCCCTCCCCCATGGAACCCACTTCGCCCATGTCCACAGCATTGCTGTGCATCTGTTCAGCATCCTGGCATGTACTGTGCACTATACCTCATGGATGTACACATCATTGCAGGATGTGTCTCTGTGTGTCAGGTGTGTTTCTGCTGCTGCTCACAGCTTCTATGTGTTCCTGGATCACATGTGGACACGTGTTTAGTGAATGCTTGATGTGTATTCACATATGTCATCATCAGTGGTGCATGTATGAGTGGTAGACTACCATTAGCCCAACCACAGAGACAATGTACTGTATCTATAGTGAGTGTAGAGACCATTATTGACCATGATTGGGCCCTGGCTGATGTTGTCTGTGGTACACATAGGTTCATAGGTAAGTACTGGTCTATTGGTCTTGAGGCCTACATAAGCCTAGCCACAGGGGTTTCATACCATGCACCACCCACTAATGTTATTCCCCTGTGCCCCTGTCAGGCTGTGTCACAGACATGCTACCCAGGGTGTACCCCCCATTCCCCATCCGATTGCCAAGTGTTTCTGTCAAGAGGGCCAATGAATAGCATTGCCTGACATGTATGGGTAGTCCATTCTAGAGTGTGGGGATTCTGCAGGAAAGGGGCCTATCCCTCCAGTATGTTCTGTGTAATGTGTTGATTATGTTTAGCCCCTGGAGCATGTGTTAGAAGAGGGAGTGGGATGTCATGATATGTAGCATGTTTAACTGCTCTGTGTATGACATAGCTGTGTATGTTGGGCAGATGTCAGCTGTGCCTGGGCAATGTGCACTGGAGTGTAGCCACAGTTGTCTGATATGGACTATGTATTGCATGTGTTTGAAGCTGGTAATCCCAAAAGTGAGGTGTGTGCTGTGTCAGTGCACATGTACAGCATGCATTATGGGTAGTTGTGTTAGATGTGTACATGGCCTACACCTTAGCTATGACATGCACAGTGAATTGCCAAGCATAACCTTAAACCATACTCACAGGCATCCGGCTGCTGCCCTCCTGGTATCCCAGAGGTGAATACATTGACATGGGATAGAGTTGATGTCAGTGGGCACAGCTGAGGCATTGCTACAGGGTGGCTGCAATATTACAGTACAACAGCAGCTGAAGTCCACAGAATTACAGTTTATGCATTACTGCTTATCGGTACTACACAGCAACATACCCCATATCTCACATATGCATGGTCTACCTGTACAGATGCCCTGGAACCTTACCTGCATGAAAAATGTGTGGTGTGTGAGTAGCACCCACCTCAATGACTGTATAAGTCTGGAGCTCTTGTGGGCAGGCAGCTGCTACTAGGCTGATGAGCAGCTCCTCCACTATGGTGAGGGGGGTGGATGTTATACCCCCCCATTGCAATGTGGTCACCCCGCACGGCAGCGGCATGACGACGTACTTGCCGGAGCAGGTCACTACAACAGTGGCGGACCTGCTCATAAGTACAGCTGTGCATCCCCACCTCATTCACCCTGCAGACCACATCAGTCCACATGGCCGTTCGCTTCTTCTGGTCAATGCTTGTCCGTGAGAACAACAGCTGATAGTTGTGGATGATGCTCGTGATGATGATCTTCTCCTCAGCGGCACTGTAGGTGGGGTTCCTCGGGTGTGCCATACTCCCTGAAAGATATAATGATGGAAATATGTCTGAGCAACTCATATGTCAAGTTTACCATAATACAAAAGACATATCAGTCTACTGCCACCATATCAGCTCCAACATAATATTCACACTATGCTAGTGGTATGTGTCTGGTATGTGTACCATTGGGCCATATATTGTATTCTACAACACTTTCTGCTATGCGGTTATAGACATGTTCCTTGTGGGGACACTAGAGTTGCGGAGCTGTTACAGGGTATTTCACCTGCATGCTATTATCACTGCCACTATGTTTCCACATATGCATGTGGTAGGCCTGCTATGTGATTGATACTGTAGTAATGGGGATATTTATGCATGCTGTTGGACATGTTTTTGGATTGTGTGGACTATTACAGCCCACATATGTTCCATGACAGTTACACACCAGTATGTGTAGGGGTTATTTGCTAGCAGGAAAACCACTCCAACCTAATATGCACATGTTACCAGTCCACATCACATTCATGACCCACCATGGAACCTCATTACCTACTGTTCCATCACTACCTTCATGTGGAACCACCTCAGGAACTAGTCCCCCGCCATGGGGCACACACAGATGTGTCTGTCACCCAGTTAGGTTGTGGGTATTGGGCATAGGGAGCTCCACAGAGAAATGGGGTATGTGCTACATCACCTGGAGGCATGCAGTACACATACACAAGGTTCAACATGCATGCCCCTCCTGCCAGCGCACAGCCCAGACATCTTTATGTCCATGTAGATGCTGTTGTGACTGTCCATGGGTGGGCACCATATTCCCTTTGTCCCCATGTGGGGGCTCAATGGCCTCCACATTCCAAATGTAACTACCAGTCTACAGTGTTTAACCACCACATATGTCATATACCAGCCCTGTATGCTGTCTTGTTTGTCACCCAACCAGGCCTACATACCAGTATGTGCCTAATACCCTTCACCAACATATATATCCCACCATCTCATACAATTGCAATGTATTCCCAACATGGGTTACACACCTCACTCCACACTCCATCTTGCAGCCATGTACTGGTGTGTAGGTATGTTGTGTATTGATGTGTGATGTTCTCTCACACATGTCATGGCAGGGGAAATGTATTGACATGTGTGTGTATATATATATATATATATATATATATATATATATATATATATATATATATATCGATACACACACATATACAGATGGATATGGGTCTAGTACCATAGATCGAAATTACATTATTTCGAAATACGATAGTAGTGTCCCACTAATGCGAAAGTGCACTTCAACGAAAGTCGAATGGGGCATTTCCTGCACTGTGGTGCAGTAGTGATGGACCTTAGGGTTAGGGCTTGGTTAAGGATAGTGGATAGCTAGTAGGGCTATCCACTATCCTTAACCCAAGCCCTAACCCTAAGGTCCATGACTACCATATCACAGTACAGGAAATAGGTCCATAACTACAGCTCAGTGGCAGAAATACAATTTCCTACACTGTGGTGCGGTAGTCACTGACCTTAGAGTTAGGGCTTGGGTTAAGGATAGTGGATAGCCCTACTAGCTATCCACTATACCTTACCCAATCCCAAGCCCTTTGTTCGTTCCAGTGACTTTCGCGAAAGTGCACTTTCATTGAAGTGCACTTTCGCATTAGAGGGACACTACTATCGTATTTCGAAATAGTGTAATTTCGATCTACGGTAGCAGACCCATGTATCTCTCTCTCTCTCTCTCTCTCTAGATATATATATATATATATATATATATATATATATATATATATATATATATGTATCTCTCTCTCTCTCTCTCTAGATATATATATATATATATATATATATATATATATATATATCTGTCTGTATACATATATCTATATCTATATATATATATATATATATATATATATATATATATATATATATATATATATATATATATATATATATATATATATATATATATATATATATGCATACGTACATATATGTGTAGATATCATTTTGTGTTGTTTATATACCTATATAAATGTATAACTGCCCGAGGTTCTGTACACATACACAGCTGTGAATATGTATCACACATATATGTATCTGTATGTGGGGGTGCATACGAACATCTGGACCACACTCATGTACCCTCTTTACTTCACAGCTGAACTATTCAGCCTTGTTGCAACACAGATAGGTGTCACATGTGAACACAGACTAATATTAGGGGGGTATATATGGTGACAAACTTTAGATAAGCATATTATACTGCTATGGCAGTTAGGCATGCTATGCTACACTTTAACATGACTGTCCTGTAGGTGGTGTGATCTCTCACCCATGTGTCTATCATGGCAGTATTAATATCTCCACCAGCTGTTCGCCACAGTAATTTACAGAACACAGATGTCATGGGTCACATCTTTGCCATTCACTGCTGGTCTGCACATTTGACAGGTATGTCCCACTACCCACAGGGACTGATACTACTGTCCAGTGCAGTTGTTGAGCAGAATATCATTACAGGAACAAGTACTGATGGCACATATACATCCTTTCACACTATACATCCTATTATTCTATGCCATATACTACATGCCAGTAAATGCATATCTGTTTCACATACCTGTTATGTTGTTTCCGCTGTAACAACCCTGAGCTTTGTGAACTTTTTTGAAGGTTATATATTTTTTCTCTTTCTCTCTGTCTCTCTCTTTCTCTCTGTCTCTCTCTCCAGTAGAGTGATAGAGCTGGTTTGAATAGATTGCAGCATGCTTTTGTTGGTATTGCACATGATCAGGTGGTGGCTTCTGCACCAGTCATTGTCCACCAGTTGCTAATTGCATGCAGCCTGCTGTGTAGTACTTTTGATAACCACTGTCATGGCAACCCTGTACTATAAATTGCTGCCTTCTGTGGGCGTTGTCCCATCACCTTTACAGTATGGATGACATCCTTCCTATGTGTGGACATCAGTGTTGCAGACAACAGGTAGCAATACCTCTTAGAGCAGAACCAGCAGACACAGGCCAAGTCCACATTTGGGTAGGGTTCCAGACCTACAGACAGCGTGAGTAGTGTTGTTGTGTGCAATGTATCTTGCTGTTCTTAAAGGGTTTCTGTGTACATGGTACTTTTTCATGGAATGTTGTCTGTCTGCATAGCTCTCAACTGTGGGCCTATCCGTATGATACCAGGGGGATTGGCTGTTAGGTTTTGTCTGTGCACCACACAGGTATTGTCCCAAATATATCTGTGGCATTCTGTCTGTTGAGTGCTGTCAGTACATGGCTACATCCATTTGTATTTCAATGTCATATCCCTGCATAAGGGTATGCTGCAACAAATCCTGTAACACCAGCAATTTCCAGGGTGTGTAACAGCAATAATGCAAATATGGCCCTGTGTTCCTGCCTCTGACCTCCACATATATGCCAGTCTTTGTCCTCCTGTGATACAGGAAGGGTTGTTAGGTAATGGCCTGTCATTATTCACCGCTAGCATTACTGTTATCATCCCAGTCATATCATGGACTCCCACACCAACTGTTGGGCCAAGTCCATATATATGGGGGCAACAGCTAGAAAACACATATGTGCCCTTGTACATTCCAGAGGTAAGTGTGTGGTACACAGTATATGTATCTATAGATATATACATCTGTGTATATATATATATATATATATATATATATATATATATATATATATATATATATATATATATATGAACATATGTATGTATCTATATACAATTGCTGTTATATGATTATTTGTGAGTCATACATTAATATATATATATATATATATATATATATATAGATATATCTACATATAGCTGTCTATCTTTCTACATTTACAGATATATATCTGTCCATATGTCCATGCATGTTCAGATCATATTTTGGCCTTTTCCTCATTCACTTGGCAATTGTCATGGATGATTGCAGCATTGAAGTCAGTAACTAGTGGCAACACTGCTGTGTTTCAGACTTCATCTCCTTCTACATATGCGTTCTAATACATATAGCTGTGTAACTAGCAACATTTTAAGTGTATCGAAACATTAGTTGACATATATCCCTATTTGTACCCACAGTGTGGCTTACTTTGTCCAGACGTCTTGCATTAACAGGTTATGTGGTGTGATAATAATACATTTCCTGTACTGTTGGCTGATTGTGCTGCATGTTATGTTTGTGAAAACTTCAGGTTATGTGTATCTGCCATGGTTTAGTGGTAAATCACTTTGTGTATGTAGTGCAGGGTCCTGGGTTTGAGCATTGGAGAGACAGTTTATTTTGTTGCTGAGCAGAACAAGGGACGTTGGCTACAGAGTGATTAAGGCACTTTTAAGCAGTTGTAAGTGGGCTTGCGCAATGGTAAGCACTGCCAACCTCTGCTTATCTTTTCTTACAGTCAGTTAGCTTTGAATTTCTCAACCTGTGTAGGCATAGCTTACCCCCGGGCACACCCGCTCAAACCCACTTACTGCTGCTTAACAGTGCTTACTACCACTTACCCCCATGCCAATTCCTTTAAAAGAAAAGAAAAAGTGGTTGATAGGACAGTGGTGAAAAGCGGAGCACAAAGAGGAAAAGACAGTAGGGAAAATATCTAGGCATGTGCAGGAAGGGTATAGGAAAGGTCCATAGCTGCCCATTTCTTCTACAGCAACAGCTGTGCATATACTCTATATTTGCAGGTACATTTAGGCCCTCAAACCCCTGGGAGAGGGCTGAGGACAGCATATATTCATTGTGATGCCAATGTCGTATCCAGTGGACACGTGTGAAATGGACAGCTATGTATGGGGCAAGATTTTTTTGTGGGAACAGATTGCCCTTTTCTTTTTTTCACACGAGAGTGGGATGTTGGGGAGGGGTAGTAGGTGTATTTGGGGAGGTAGGTTGGGTAGGTTAACAGACAAGACACGCAAAACGCATACAGTGCCGGTATATGACACATGTGAGGGGTAAACACTTTGGACAGGGATGGGTTTTTGGAAGTCGCAAGCCCATGAGCCCCTAACTGGAAACAGTGGGACTGAGGTCCCCACCCATGGGCAGTCACCACTGCACCTTCATGGCCCTGAAGGTGGCTGTGCTGGGGGCTGTGTAGGAAGGGCAGGCTCACCCCCTAATAGTGACACTCAGCCCTCAAACTGGCATAGTCGCTCTCGATACTCCAGATCGAGCTACTTATGCACCATGGCCTGGACTTGTTGACAGGTGATAGGTTCCCCTCCGCACCTGCTCTGAGGGGGGAGTGAGCCCCACCCCCTGCAGTGGATCCTCCTGAAAGTGGCACAGGGCCCACAGAGGAGGAGGTCCCAGGCTGGGCCCCAGATGTGCTGGTGCCCAGTGCCATGGCCAGCTGAGGTGGGACAGGTGGGTCTGCTTAGGCCGGCTTTCCCATACGAGCTGTGTTGTCACAGGTTTATGACAGATATGGGTTAGTAACAGCCAACAGCATTCAGGATTAGTTATAACAGCATGCGTAAGTATTCCCATTAACCGAACACACCAGATTTAACACAGTTGCAGAGCAAGCAGAACACATGCATATATAGAACAACAGTGGCTATTACAGGAGCATGCAGGTTTCATTGACGGCAACAGGCCACCAATATGGGTTTATTTTCACATGACACATGCATAGAAACAAATGTGAATATTTATAAACCATTAGGACATATGTCCCAATAAAAGTTTGGAGTGTACACATACCAGCTGAGGAGTGTCATTGGGTTATTATGCACATATGGTAGGGGTGAGAGAGCGAGTTCATTTAGCAACTAATATATCCTTGTAGTTTTCACAACATTCTTAGCCACTGCAGTGGTCTTTCCATTACATGTATTATTACACTACACAATGGTCGTATATTGTACACTGATATGTTTATAAATTATTATATATGTGACCTGTGTCTTACATACAGGTGTGGCAGGCTACAGGTGTTAATGCAACATATGTTGAGAGTTGCTGTCATACATTTTGGGTGAGGTGCTAGAATGACAGGTTTGTTTCCATATACATTCTCTGACTATGTACATGTTTAAATATTAGTTATATGCCATTGACAGCTGCCTACAATTCTTGGAACATCACACTGGATTTTCAGGGGAACAAGGTACCAAGTTGGTGATATGGGCCATTTATCTGGACGTGCTGGATAGATTAGAACAGTTGTGGGGTATGATTATGCATACAACTTAGTAGAACTCCCAGGATTCAACCCCCTACTGTGTGTGACAAAATATTATAGCTAACATCACAGTACACTGTGCTATCAGGGAAGTGATGTAAAGCTTTCAACTGTTTTCTATCTAAGTCTCTCTAACTTGTACAATATAACCGACCTCTTGGCACTTCAAACATTGTTATGTAAGACTTCATGCCCATTTTATCTGCATACCACGGGGTGGGTGACACTGCTTAAGATACAACATTACTATTTATATTATGGAGCATAAATACAAAGGCACACCACTGGCTTGAATACTCAACAAAACTTTTTATTGAAAGTAGAACAGTAAGCTCTTTCGCGTTACACAAACGCTTCTTCAGACTTAATGAAATTTTAAAAGCATACTGCTATTTAAATAGCTCTTTATGCATCACCTGACCCATAATTGCCTATAATTAAAAACTTATAGCTATATATCCAGGTATATGTATATAAATATAGACT
Organism: Protopterus annectens; assembly: GCF_019279795.1. NCBI lineage: Eukaryota > Metazoa > Chordata > Ceratodontiformes > Protopteridae > Protopterus > Protopterus annectens. The sequence continues at coordinate 1,001,227,797 of NC_056739.1, forward strand.
TAAAATGTATAAAAAATATATAAAATATATCAAAAACAATATAAATACAATGCTCTAAAATATACATATAAAAGATATAGAATGTATGAATAATTTACTAATAAAAACTCTATATAACTGCATGATAATCCTTGATAATGCTAATATGGGTAAACATAATCATAACTAAACTATTTGCCTAACACTATATTAAAAGATACCAAAACATCACCACAAGACAACAAGTATGTATAAGGTAACTAAGAATGCTACTCTCATTAGCAAGCATGGCGGCCTATAAATAAAGACATAAGTGATTTGTGGAATAAATAGCAATAGACTGAAGTGTAATGTCCCCTACTGAAAAAGATAACTAATACTGTGAAACCAAGTGAAGATTCAGTGATTGACCGGTCTATCTTACAGAAAAGGTTTCAAGCTTACCATTTCATTAAGGCCATGTCCCTTATCTGCCTGATACCTCAGGATCCATTTGTTTTCCTCCTTTTCAGTATAGTTCTTTATATTCCCTAGTCTAGTACTGGTTCTAATAAGCTCTATGGCCATAAAACTAAATTTATGACTTAAATCATTGCTGATAGTGTGCCTCGCTAAGACATTATGCTCATCTTCTCATCTTACGGTGTACAAGTGTTCTCTTACTCTCTCTCTTAATGTTCTATGGGTCTTTCCAATACAGAAGGATTCACTTTCTGAACACTGGGCTAAATAAACCAAATTTCTAGATTTACAATCAGCGTAGTGCTTAAAACTATGCAGCTTCCCGGTATCAGGATGTTTAAAGGTGTTATCATTCTTCATGAACTTACAGTGATTACAACTCCGGCAGCCTGTCTGACTGTACTGTACCTTTAGTATTATCCTCATAGCAGAGTATTCTCTTAAGTGATTTAGTATTCCTGTAGGAGTATCTTGGTCGTTCCCCTACTATTTGTAACACTGTTTCATCCATAGCCAGAATATTCTAGTGTTTACTAATAACCACATTGATTTTCTTATTATTGTTAGTGTAGGGAATAGTAAGCCTCTGTGTGTAATTACTGGTATCTCTTCTATATGAATGACGTCCACCTTGTTTAAAGAAGGGTTTGCCCTTATCTTGTCTGACCATAGATATAGTGTCTAACACTCCTGCACTCTCTCTGTCTTTATATCCTCTCTCCTTGAACTCATATTTGAGTTTATTTATAGTCCTATCAAAAGTTCTGTTGTGGCTGGTTAACCTAGATACTCTTAGTCCTTGCCCTTTTACTATATTTTGATAAACATGAGGAGGATGCATACTACTCCTATATAGCAATGTATTCTTTCTGCAACTCTTCCTATATAGTTGTGTCTAAATCTCTTCTGTGCTCATAATAATAGAGACATCAAGAAAATCAAACTCTTCCTTAGAGAACTTAGCTGTAAACTTAAGAAAACTAGTGGTGCCATTTTATATTATGTATGTATGTATTTATTTATTTATTTATTTATTTTTATTTGTTGACCTGGAGTGTCCGACTGGATGTAGGTCCATTTTCAGCAGAGGCCCGGGGAGAAAAGCTCCACAGTTAAAATAAACAGACAGTAGTTACATTGGATTACATAGCGATTAACAATTTACATAGCAATTACTTACAACATATTTACAGATGAAGAACATAGTACATCAGTAGACAACTAGAATCTTTATCTGTGAAGTACATAACAGACATTAACAAATGTTACAATAAGAAGTTCGTGCTGTATAATAAGTACTGGCTTATGAGTATCTGAGCTTGCTATAATCAAGGTAGTTAGTGGAGTGGAAAGAAAGGTAGTGGTTGGATGGGGTGGGTGATATTAGAGTGGGAGTTGCAAGGGCATAGCCAGCATGTTTTTAGGTGCACTTTTAGTAAAGTTTTGAAGTGGGTGCATGATGGTATGGAGGTAATTGTGGGTGGGAGGGAGTTCCATAATTTGGCTATGGCACAAGAGAATAATGCTTCACCAGCAGAGTTATTGGCTTTAGTGATCTGCAAGTGATTTTTGTTGCTGGATCTTAGTGGTCTGGTGGTGCGATAGGGTTGGAGTAGATTCTGGAGGGATGGGACATTTAGTGGATGGTTTACTAGTTTGTGGGCGAGTGAGAGTTGATACCATTGAAGGAGGTGAGGGAGTTCAAGCCAGCCCAGTCCAGCAATTGAGAGACAGTGGTGACTATGGTAGGATGCCCCTGTGGTGAATTTGGCAATTTTGTTGTAGCAGGTCTCTAGCTTGTTTAGATCACATTGCCTTAGGTTGGTATATATTGGAGAGGCATAAAGTAGGGTGGAGATAAGGTTGGTATTTGCTATTGAAATCTTTGCTACTTTGGTGAGAAGTTGCTTATTTCTGTATAACGCGCCTAGTTTTTTGTGGACTTTTTTTATTGTCATGGATATGTGAATGTCAAATTTTAGTTTGTCTATTTCCACTCCTAGTAATTTGGTGTGTTCAGTTGGGTATATAGTGATGTTGTCTTTTGCTGTGAACAACGTCACTTATTCTAGGCCTATATTTTTAGGAAGAGACCTATAGTAGAGAATATTATTACTATTACTAGAGATAAACAGCATTTTTTTGAGACTTTGTCAGATTACGCACATAATGATGTTAATGTTTTTGATTCCTATCTAGTTACATTAGATGTTACCTCTTTATTTACTAGTATTCCTAACAATATAGGCCTAGAATATGTGAGGCTGTTCCAAATTAGTAAAAAAACTCCCAGAGAAGAGGTTATTAGAATTGTCACACTATTAGAAATTATACTCAGCCATAATGCTTTTACTTGCGGGAGTAAATACTACTTACAAGTCAATGGAGTGGCAATGGGGACACCATGTGCCAACTCATATACAAATATTGTAAAGGTCTACTTTGAACACACCTATGTAGTGAACAACATGGTGTTTATTGAGAATATTAGGTATTATAAACATTTTGTGGACGATGTCTTGTTAATATGGAAAGGCAGTTTAGAGAGTTTGACAGCTTTTCTTGAATATATAAATGGCACCACTAGTTTTCTTAAGTTTACAGCTAAGTTCTCTAAGGAAGAGATTGATTTTCTTGATGTTTCTATTATTATGAGCACAGAAGAGATTTAGACACAACTATATAGGAAGAGTTGCAGAAAGAATACATTGCTATATAGGAGTAGTATGCATCCTCCTCATGTTTATCAAAATATAGTAAAAGGGCAAGGACTAAGAGTATCTAGGTTAACCAGCCATGATGGAACTTTTGGTAGGACTATAAATAAACTCAAATATGAGTTCAAGGAGAGAGGATATAAAGACAGAGAAAGTGCAGGAGTGTTAGACACTATATCTATGGTCAGACAAGATAGGAGCAAACCCTTCTTTAAGCAAGGTGGACGTCATTCATATAGAAGAGATACCAGTAATCAGACACAGAGGCTTACTGTTCCCTACACTAACAATAATAAGAAAATCAATGTGGTTATTAGTAAACACTGGAATATTCTAACTATGGATGAAACAGTGTTACAAATAGTAGGGGAACGACCAAGATACTCCTACAGGAATACTAAATCACTTAAGAGAATACGCTGCTATGAGGATAATACTAAAGGTACAGTACAGTCAGACAGGCAAGGCACTTTTTGCCTGCCGGAGTTGTAATCACTGTAAGTTCATGAAGAATGATAACACCTTTAAATATCCTGATACCAGGAAGGTGTATAGTTTTAAGCATTACGCTGATTGTAAATCTAGGAATTGTTTTTTTTTAGCCCAGTGTTCGAAAAGTGAATCCTTCTGTATTGGAAAGACCAATAGAACATTAAGGGAGAGGGTAAGAGAACACTTGTACACCGTAAGACGAGAAGATGAGCATAATGCCTTAGCGAGGCACACTATCAGCAATGATTTAAGTCATAAATTTAGTTTTATGGCCATAGAGCTTATTAGAACCAGTACTAGACTAGGGAATATAAAGAACTATACTGAAAAGGAGGAAAACAAATGGATCCTGCGGTATCAGGCAAATAAGGGACATGGCCTTAATGAAAAGGTAAGCTTGAAACCTTTTCTGAAATAATAGATGTGATAAGAGATATTGGGACTCTGGTGGACAGTAGTCTCTCCTTTAATAAGCACATCGCCACAGTAGTCAGGAAATCCTTCTACGTGGCACACCTCATCACAAAAGGTTTCTCATCCAGAAAAAAAGAGGTCATTGTTCCCCTCTACTCATCACTCATTAGACCCATTATAGAGTACAATGCATCTTTTGGTATGTACCTTATAGGACATCTACAACAACTGGAAAGGCCGCAGAAATACCTCACAAAGAGGATTACCGGCCTCAAACAGATGCCCTACGCAGACCGTCTCAAAAAACTCCAGCTTTACTCCGTCGCATATCGTCTACTCAGAGGTGATCTCTGAATAACATACAAAGATATATCAAACCCAGAGCTGCTGGACATGCTCCACTTAAAGAAATCCCAATCCCTCCGAGCCACACACTCTAGGAACATAAACCTTGTCACCACAATAAACAGAACATGCTGGAGGGATAGATTCCTGTCCCAGAGACGTCCCATACTCTGGAATAAACTACCTATCTATATCAAACAAAGCTCCTCATTAGCACTCTTCAAGAAAAATCTTGATGATTGGATGGGAAATAGGAAATTCACCCCAGGGATCACCTCTGTGGCTCTGCTCGACAGTGGCACAGGAAAATAATTTTCTTGGGTGGCAAAAGCCAGGGTACCTTTTTGGCTGGGCTTGTATAGGCCCCAGGGCCGATAGCCTAGTACCCACCTATGAACCTACCTATGAACCTATGAAAGATAGACTGGTCAATCGCTGAATTTTCACTTGGTTTCACAGTATTAGTTATCTTTTTCAGTAGGGGACATTATACCTCATTCTATATTTATTTCACAAATCACTTATGTCTTTATTTACAGGCCGCCATGCTTGCTAACGAGAGTAGCGTTCCTAGTTACCTTATACTTACTTGTTGTCTTGTGGTGATGTTTTGGTGTCTTTTAATATAGTGTTAGGCAAATAGTTTAGTTATGATTGTGTTTACCCATATTAGCATTATCAAGCATTATCATGCAGGTATATAGAGTTTTTATTAGTAAATTATTCATACATTCTATATCTTATATGTATATTTTAGAGCATTGTATTTATAGTGTTTTTGATATATTTTATATATTTTTTATACATTTTAAGTCTATATTTATATATACCTGGATATATAGCTATGTATACCACTTCAAGTTTTTAATTATAGGCAATTATGGGTCAGGTGATGCATAAAGAGCTATTTAAATGGCAGTTTGCTTTTAAAATTTCATTAAGTCTGAAGAAGCGTTCTGTGTAACGCGAAAGTGCTTACTGTTCTATTTTCAATAAAGAGTTTCATTGAGTATTCGAGCCAGTGGTGTGCCTTTGAGTTTATGCTCCATAATTCTTCATTTTTTACTATGGAGGCACTTTATCCTGAAGACTGAGTTTTTTGCTGTGAATTACTATTTATAGTATACAACAGATCACCAACATATAAGAGAAGCATACAAAGAAGCACTCCAGGAGTTATACCTTTATTCACAGACTATTACACATTTATTTCTACTGGTACAACACTTTCTAAGGCTCTTATATTTATTTGTTATGACAGTACATGCAGACTGATTACTAACCTGCTTCACAATGCAGCCTTTGCAGCCTAGAATCATGGGCTTGCTGGTTCACAGCCCCCTCATCTGCAGCTGTCAGAGAAATGCAGTGATATTTAGCCATACCTATCCATAATATGCACAAGCTAGGCAATTATTTACTACTTAGTAGAATGAGTACTTACTCAGTCCTGGGGCATTGGGCATCTGCCAAGACTCCTGGATCCACTGTTCCAGTACATCCCCCCTCCACCACTTCAGGTCAGCATGGTGGTGCCTGACCTGCTCACCAGTCCGGGGCATACCTGTGGCTCTGGTGAGGTCAAGGGCGAGACTGTCCCAGGCCTCCGTTTTATACTGCAAGCCCTGGTACTGGCTCTGCAGTAGTCTCTGATCATGGTGTTTTACCAGGAGCCATACCATGATTTTTGATTCCTGGATGCCCCAGCGCTGCCCTCTAAATCAAGTGCCTTCACCCACACCAGCCATTCTGCCTGCAGTAGGAAGCTGCAACCAGTTATGAGTAGTATTCCTGCCTGTGGGGTTTAAATATGGCCATTTTCTCGCACTTCCCCATGATTGGCCAGTTTTGAATAGGCTAAGCTATGGGCAGACCTGCTTACAAGAGGTTGGCACTGCTTAAAGAGGTATACCACTAGGCAGATTGAATTGGCTCACTTGCACATTGCTTACACTTACTAACTTGAGCTGTGCTGCAGTTAGCATTGCTTAATAGTTAATTAGCACTATATTTGCCATTTGGCAATGAGTTATTCTTTATCACAGGTTATATATGTGTCTTGTATCCTTGATTCATGTGTACGTACGCTGTATGGGGTCCTGGAAACCTCAACACTTTATTGCAATAACACCTCACATTTGGCCTTACTGCAGTACGCCAGTTCACATATTTATGTTATGTAGCAGGTTATACCACTTCACACTGTACATAGATTCAGTTCACATTTGGTTTGATTTTCCTGTGGTGAGAATGCTGATACCTCATGCATATCTATTGCTATGATGGCTTACTGGTTAACTGCTGTGACTATAGTGTACAGTGTCCTGAGTTTGAGCCTTGCAGAGACAGTTTATTTTGTTGTTGGGCAGAACATGGGCCATTGGATCCAGAGTGATTAAGGCACTTTAAAGCAGTTGTAAGCAGGTATGCACGGGCTTGCATGATGGTAAGCACTGCTAACATCTGGTTACAGTTTCTTATACTCAGTTAGCTTCTACTTTGCTTAATCTGTGTAGGCAATGCTTACCCCCACGCAAACACACTTAAACACGCTTACTAGAGCTTATATATAGGCCTACTACTGCTTATTTGTGCTTAAACCTGCTTACTAGTGCCTTATTCATTATGACACTGACACTTCACATGTGTATTTAATGCAGTACTCCAGTTCGCATTTAAATGTTATTTAGTAGGTTATACAGCAAAAAGATGTAAAAATATGTTCATATACAGATTTCACATGGAAAATGGTATGTGCTGCAGTGGGACTGGAACCGGGAATGCCTGTTCGTTAGGCGGATACTCTAACCACTACACTATTGCTGTGCTGCTTCATTTTCATATATATTCCTTGTTATCCTCTTCAGCCTTTTAAGCTGCTTTAACCGTAGCTAAGCGATGGGCAAACCCGCACACCTATGGTTAGCTGTACTCTGGATTTAAAAAAAAATAAATACAAGGGTTTCTTCATTTTATTTCACTGTACTGTTGCTGTTGAACACATGGAGACTGTTGGTGGGGATATGCGGACACCTATGAGCAGTCTCACTCATTTATTTACACTTTCTTCTGTTCTACTTTTCAAGGGAGTGTTTATTCTGAGAGCTCTGCTCTCAGACATGCCCCCTGCACTCGTCCACGCTCAGTATAGGATTTGGAGCGCAGGCAGCGTGTCTTCATTAATATGCATGGTGCACTGCTGTCCTCCTCTTAAACTGCCACTTACGTGCAGGGCTAGTTTAGTCCTGCACGCCAGATTAGTAAATCCAGGGGACTGTCTTGAAAATATCATCAAGCAGAAATATATTATAATATTAAATCAGGTAGCTGCTAGGGTGGAATTATTTATCAGTCAGGAAAGAAAAGGAGGTATTTGGCAAATCAATAATGCTAGTAGAAGGATTATTTATTTTTTTACAGCTCCATCAGGATGACTGTTTTATCAAATGCAAAATCATCTGGGAAAAGAAAATATTTGAAGGCAAAAATCTAATGAGTTTTCTTTACATTGTACAATGCAGTGCTAATTTCTCCAGCATATTGGCTTGATCAGAGTATACTTATCACTGTGTTAATGGAATATACTGCTGCTGTCAGGTATCCTTGATCTCCACCATAAAAGGATTAAATAAATCAGCCTAAAGGTGCAGTTACCTAATTCAGAATCAGGTTCCAAATGCATTTTATGCAAAAACATTAAAGAAGAAAAATGTCTAGAAAAATGTGATGCTACTTGGAAGATTTGTTTAACATTACTAAACATTCCCTTTCTTAAAATATTTCTATGTTAGCTTATGTTTACACTTTCATGTGTCACTAATTTTATTTCATGCTGCAGTGAAATTATTTTGCCTCTTTTGTGCTCATCTATGTAGTCAAAGTAAAAACAGATATCCATGGTATGGATATCAATTTATGCTTAGTTGTGAAGGTCAGAATTATTATTCAGAAGTTAAAAGCAGTGTTGAGTTCCATAAAAAAGGTAAGCTGCATCTACAAAAGTGTTAAAAGTTCTTACACTTGTCTACATGCAATATTTATTTTATTTATGCTTGTTTGCTTACTTATTTTTCCTGTTGTTCACTGCATTTGAGGCAATCTTTTCCTGGGTTTCTAAGGATTCAGAATTCTCTGTTATATAACAGCATTAAGTTTGTTTAATCATAATAATTTCCTATTTTCCTACTTACTGATCTGGATAGTTCTTTTTGCCCAGGGTATTTGAGGAGTAAGCCGATGTTCTTGGTTGTATATACATGCAATAACTGAATTTCTCATTTTTTGTTTATATCATGCTATTGTAGACTATAAAAACGTATGTAGCCTTTTTATGGGGCAAGAACTATCCTCTTGCACGCTAAGAATACAAGGTATCGATTTCTGAAGAAACTGGAACACATTTGGACATTTTTTTTTTTATGTTAACAATATATTTTGATGGTATGTCTCTTGGGTTTGCTCTCAGATGCAACTATTTCTGGTACAGATATTATGAGACTGTTTCAGTAGAAATCGAAAATGGACTTCAGAGTCATATTTTATCAGTCTCTCTCTCTTTCTCTCTCTCTCTCTTTGTCATTGATCAACTAAAATGTGCTGCTTGACTAGATAATTAAAGAATTCTGCACTGCATAATAAGTTATTTTTATAAAACACCACACACAAAACATTTTTGTCACTGCAGTGGTTGAAAAAATATTAATCTATCTTCTGTATAGTTTTTTTAAATCAGTTTTTGTTTCAAGCAAAAGCAATATTAAACTTTTTTTTACTGGATTTCACAATTTCATTGTTTCATTTGTTAATTAACTGAAATGTGTTTTAGATTTGTTGACCAATAATACAAATGCGTCTTAATCTCAAAAGATTTCTGTTTATAATTCAAAGCTCTTCTTTGGTATTGCCAATAAGAGACAACCATATTGGAGCTGAATTGTTGTCCAGTAAAAGACACTTCAATTTCTGAAAGGACACACCTGGCTAGTAAGTATTTCGGGTGAATGACCATTGTCTCTGGAACTGCCAATGTGAGTATAACCTCAAGAAAATCAAAACTGGAGTCAGTGAGCAGGAGAGAAAACATCAGTTTCCCCTCTGCTTTACACTGTATATTCTATATCATGCCAATGATTGACCGGCTTTCTTCCTACTGACTGATGTACACAGCATAGTTGTTTATCATTTCCTCCATGTTGTTGGTCATGCCAACTCAGCCCCACATACTTGCCTGTCTTTGCATTGTTTTCAATGTCCATTTGTCCCTGCTGTTACCTTTCTACGTGTCTATTATCAAGGTGTTTGGTATGATAACATGGCCCTGTTTGGAATAACAGTCCTTTCCAAATACAGGGTTTTGTAAGCATGAATTTTGTTTACCATTTAATCTCCAAATGGGACAGCATCTCAATAGAACTATTTTCCATTACCTTCTATAGTTTTTGAAATGTTTTAAGGATATGGCTCTGGAGACTCTTGTATTAAAAAAGACATCTAAAATAAGATATTTTCTAGGCTCATAGGGGAAATGACAGCCATTTCTTTACAAATGTATCAATTCAGATGTATGTTACTATTTCATGAAACACTTTTGTCTGCTATTACATGGAGTTGTGGTTAGTCTCTGCAAGCCAGTTTATTTCCTTGGAGGACGCCTTGCTTTTTGCACAGACCACTTTTTCTCTCTTATTTTTTCCAGTATTTGTCTATAATGATGCACATTTCAGGGGCTTACTTTTTGCAGTAAAAGTTAGCCTGATGATAAAATTGGAAACATATACAACATGCAAAGGTACTATTGACCTTTTTACCACATAATGATTACAACACAAACATGCCTGTACCACAGTGTTAATTGCCAGTGATGCCCATTAGAAAAAACTGAAAACAATAAATACGTTTGCTTATTTCTTCTGAATTTCAAACTTTATCTGCAAAATAAAGCAAACTGCAATGAGATGACTGCCTCATAGCTGCACCATACAGAGCTAGGCATCCATGCTAAGGAAATAACAGCTTAAAGGTCATGATATACATGTCTGCATTCACAAATTCCATATGCTTTGTTGGTATTTGAAGACAAAATATTGGTAATAGTTGTTTGCATTACTCCAATGAAAAATATAGTATTTATCCAGAATACTGGACAATTATTCAAACTGTTTAGACTAATCTCTGCATAATTGTCAGTTTTCTAAAATTACAACAGGAATATGGAAAACGCTACAAATTAAATACCTCCCGTACATTTTTTTCAAGAATTTAAGTTATTTTTCAGCATGGGAGCTCATGTATATCTGATTTTATATTTAGCATCATCTTAGCTGCACTTAGTGCTGGTGTCTTTACATATTAAACATAGACATACCAAACAACTCTACCAGATTAATGCACATCCTCCTTCCTCTGAGCATTCTGTATTCTAAAGATGCAGGAACTCAGCTCCTGAATACTTTGAAAAGAACATTACCTTTTTGCTTGCCCATATTTTTATATATGTCACAGAAAAACAGCTGATCTCAACAATTCATTTTCAGATCTAAGGCCACACTTGCTATATCTTGGTTAATGTAAAATATAAAACATAATGCACTGGACTTTACAAATGCTTTGTCGAGGCATTTAATAATTACATTTATGAGATCAAGGTTAGCATTCCTGTATGGTGGCACTCTTGTAGCTCAGATTGTCTAAAACTCACAAAGAGAAATTATTTGGTAGGCACAGAAAATAAACAAATATCACATATAGACTGTTGGCTCAATCTGTCTTTATCTTTTGTTTAAAGTTCATATCATGTCAAGAGTTTTATCTCTGTACAAATAAATGTTTTGCCCTGCATTTTTAGTATCTGAATGCATGTGAATATGTGCAATTTTTGCAACTTACACTACTGATATATGTGAAAATGTACAATTTTTGTAAATCTGACTTTTGATGTATATTTGAGCTTTTCTCTCCAGGCCTCCACTGAAAAAGGGTCACCACCCAGGCAGAATTTCCTGGTAAAAAAATGTAAAATAAAACAAATGATAAATAAATAAATAAACATAAATAAATAAACAATATGAAACACGGACACATCCAAGGCTGAAATCACAAACAAAAACTTTACTGTGCACAAACACAAGCGCTTTCACTTATCGCTTCTTCAGGTGTAAAAACAGCACAATGGAACCACACCCTTTAAATACATTAATGAAATTACCTGACCAAGACTTATTAAAAACTGATATCAAGATTAAAGAAATACATACAATTAAAAACAAAGCACAAAAATCGACTGAAAATATATAAAAACAGTGTTCATAAGTCCATTAATTATTGCTTCACAAATCTGGACTTGAGTTTAGGTCTAACGGGAACACATTCATTAAGCCCACAACCTGCATCTCGCCTCATCCTAACTATCCATTTTGCCTCCAATTCTTCAGTTCTTGAACGTATATCTCCTAACCTTACATCCTCTACTATTTTCCCAATAGCTAAAAACTTAAAACAATGTCTGGAGATAGTATTAAGCACATGCTTAGCAAGAGCATGTGCTTTATTCTGCTTAGAAATATTATAAATATGTTCTCTAACTCGTTCTGTAAACAATCTATCAGTTTTGCCAAAGTAAAAACTTTTGCACACTATACTATATGCAAGGTACACTATATGCTCACTATTGCAAGTGGCAGATACATTAAAAGTGTATTCTTTCATTTGATCAGGGTGAAAAAACTTGCCACTAGTCTCTAAGTACTGTCAGCACTTGCATCTACCACGTGGCCTTGTACCAATTCTCTCTCTTTTAATAGTTTCCGATTTTGTATAACATAACCTCCGTCTCAGTGACCTATTATTCCTAAACATAAATCTTGGTGTACTGTCCAAATATGGCAGTAACTCAGAATCCGTAGTAAGGATACTCCAGTGTTTATTGACTATATTCATATAGTTACGAACATCTGCTTTATAACACATAGGAGCCCTCAACTTAAAATCAATGTTCCTAGAACACCTAAAACTTTCAAAATTCCTTCTTTTTGCTGAATAATATGGCTGAGCAAACGTACTCCTCTTTTGTGACACATCTCTAACATTGGATATAACCATATCATTTTCATATTTCCTCTCATGTAAGTTATTTACAACTATTTCCAAATGAGAGGTAAAATCAATGTCTCTTACATTCAAGTGTGAGGCCCTATAAGCTTGATTACGGACCACATTTCTAAAAACATGTGGGGGATGTGCACTATCTCTGTGTAGTAAATGATTTACATAATACTCCTTCCTATACAATTTAGTATATATCCCTGTAACTTCATCTCTGATTATAGTGATATCAAGAAAATTAACTTCATTTCTAGAGCATTCATAGGTAAACCTCAGGAAGAGTGTAGAGCCATTCAGATATTCAATAAAATCAGCAAATCATTCAGGAGTACCTCCCAACAGGATGAAAAGATCATCCACAAATCTCCTGTAAAATAAAACATAATTTTTGTAGGGTCCTTGTAATACATGCTGCATTTCCCAATCTACCAAGACGGCATTGGCATAGCTATTGGCACAGGATGTGCCCATAGCCACACCATTGCACTGTCTAAAGTATTGCTGTTCAAACACAAATATATTGTGATGCAAAACCATTTCTAATAACCTTACTATCAAAGTAATTTTCCTTAGATCATAGTCTGAATATTCACTGAGAAATTTTTGTACTCTTGTAATCCCTTCAGAGTTGGGTATAACAGTGTACAAAGATACCACATCCATAGTGATAAACATACTATTCATTGACCCATATTCCTCAATAAAATGGTACAAATCACTAAGAAAGTGCTCAGTGTCCTTGAGTACATGACATATTTTGTCCAAAACTGGCCTCAGATGTTTTTCTACAAAAATGAAAATTGTTTCAGTACTCCAGTTTCTTCCTGACACTATAGGTCTGAGAGGTGGATTTAAACAATCTTTATGAATTTTTGGGAGTCCTTGTATTTGTGGTACAGTAGGCTTACTTATAAAAAAATAAGAAAACAAAGCCTCATCTATTAATTCCATATCTAAAAGACATTTCAATAAAATCTCAACATCATAAATAATCAAATTAGTTTGTGTCAGTGTAATTTTCTCATAAAACAAAGTATCAGCTAACATGACACACATTCTATCTATGTACCAACTACGATCCAATACCACCAGAGGTCCTCCCTTATACGCAGGTCTAATAATAATGTTAACATTCGTATTAAGAACTCTTAAGGCTTCTTTTTCCGCCTTATTCAAATTAAAATTTTTTCGGTTCTGTTGGTTCTTCTGTTCTTCTTCTGTTCTTCAAATACAAGGACTCCCAAAAATTCATAAAGATTGTTTAAATCCACCTCTCAGACCTATAGTTTCAGGAAGAAACTGGAGTATTGAAACAATTTCCATTTTTGTAGAAAAACATCTGAGGCCTGTTTTAGACAAAATGTCATGTACTCAAGGACACTGAGCATTTTCTTAGTGATTTGTTCCATTTTATTGAGGAATATTGGTCAATGAATAGTATGTTTATCACTATGGATGTGGTATCTTTGTTCACTGTTATACACAACTTTGAAGGGATTACAAGAGTACAAATATTTCTCAGTGAATATTCAGACTATGATCTATGGAAAATTACTTTGATAGTAAGGTTATTAGAAATGGTTTTGCATCACAATATATGTGTATTTGAACAGCAATACTTTAGATAGTGCAATGGCATGGCTATGGGCGCATTCTGTGCCAATAGCTACGCCAATGCCATCTTGGTAGATTGGGAAATGCAGCATGTATTACAAGGACCCTACAAAAATTATGTTTTATTTTACAGGAGACTTGTGGATGATCTTTTCATCCTGTTGGGAGGTACTCCTGAATGATTTGCTGATTTTATTGAATATCTGAATGGCTCTACACTCTTCCTGAGGTTTACTTATGAATGCTCTAGAAATGAAGTTAATTTTCTTGACATCACTATAATCAGAGATGAAGTTACAGGGATATATACTAAACTGTATAGGAAGGAGTATTATGTAAATCATTTACTACACAGAGATAGTGCACATCCCCCACATGTTTTTAGAAATGTGGTCCGTAATCAAGCTTATAGGGCCTCACACTTGAATATAAGAGACATTGATTTTACCTCCCATTTGGAAACAGTTGTAAATAACTTACATGAGAGGGGATATGAAAATGATATGGTTATATCCAATGTTAGAGATGTGTCACAAAAGAGGAGTACGTTTGCTCAGCCATATTATTCAGCAAAAAGAAGGAATTTAGAAAGTTTTTGGTGTTCTAGGAAAACTGATTTTAAGTTGAGGGTTCCTATGTGTTATGCAGCAGATGTTAGTGACTATATGAATATAGTCAATAAACACTGGAGTATCCTTACTACGGATTCTGAGTTACTGCCATATTTGGACAGTACACCAAGATTTATGTTTAGGAATAATAGGTCACTGAGACAGAGGTTATGTTATACAAAATCTAAATCTGTTAAAAGAGAGAGAATTGGTACAAGGCCATGTGGTAGATGCAAGTGCTGTCAGTACTTAGACACTAGTGGCAAGTTTTTTCACCCCGATCAAATGAAAGAATACACTTTTAATGTATCTGCCACTTGCAATAGTGAGCATATAGTGTACCTCGCATATAGTATAGTGTGCAAAAGTTTTTACTTTGGCAAAACTGATAGATTGTTTACAGAACGAGTTAGAGAACATATTTAGAATATTTCTAAGCAGAATAAAGCACATGCTCTTGCTAAGCATGTGCTTAATACTAACTCCACACATTGTTTTAAGTTTTTAGCTATTGGGAAAATAGTAGAGGATGTAAGGTTAGGAGATATACGTTCAAGAACTGAAGAATTGGAGGCAAAATGGATAGTTAGGATGAGGGGAGATGCAGGTTGTGGGCTTAATGAATGTGTTCCCCTTAGACCTAAACTCAAGTCCAGATTTGTGAAGCGATATTTAATGGACTTATGAACACTGTTTCTATATATTTTCAGTCAATTTTTGTGCTGTGTTTTTAATTGTATGTATTTCTTTAATCTTGATATCAGTTTTTAATAAGTCTTGGTCAGGTGATTTCATTAATGTATTTAAAGGGTGGGGTTCTATTGTGCTGTTTTTACACCTGAAGAAGCAATAAGTGAAAGCGCTTGTGTTTGTGCACAGTAAAGTTTTTGTTTGTGATTTCAGCCTTGGATGTGTCCGTGTTTCATATTTTTGTTTGAAGTTTACCTCAAGGTCACATTCGTTGGGATAGTGGTGGACTTGTTCTTGGTTTTACTAAATAAATCAATAAATAAATAAATCACAAATTCACAGAACTGTCATATTATTTTTAGGGGGTTGCAGAAACATAATACATTAAAACATTTGACTGTAACTCAAGCAAACACAACAAAAAATAATGCAACCCTCAAATCATTTGAACTAATGTCTTGGATAGACAGTAGCTAGTGGACAAATGATACCAACTTGGGAAAAATACTTACGTTTGCACTTAGAGGAGACCATCACATTCATAATACATTCTGCTTAAATGTCATTTTGTTGAGGTTAATGCATGAAAATGTATGAATCCTATAAAGATGCATTTATCACATTAAATACAGGTGTCTAATGGAGGTAGTATTTGATGACTGTGCCCAGAATTGCAGTAGACTAGGCTTACAACCTATCTGTCTGAATAAACATACTAAATGTTTTCACATTTTGACTAGAGGTTTCATATGGTATATACAACAGGCATTATTTCATGCTGATTAGTGTCAGGACTTTCTAAAGGTAAAGCTATACTACTTATACTGTAAGACTTCATATCAAATCTGTCAGCAAACTACATTAATATTTTCAATGTGCATTACTACATTTATTAAATTAAATGTGACATGATGAATTTAACAGCTGTAATTAATTTTGTCACTGATTTCCAAAATGTTAATTCCCCCCCCCCCATTATCATGGTAACACCTTCACAGTACATTTTCATCTAGGTGGGTGATTTTGTGGCAACTAAATGAAATCACCTCTTAACATGTAACTACGGCAAATATATACTTTATAAAGTTATTGTAAAGAAGGCATCTTGAGAAATGTGGTGAGTAACTAATTAAAACTAAAAAGTGCTACATATTAGGCCTTTTATACATAGCTTCTTATCTCTGATAGTCAATAACTGGAACAAACTTTAAGAATACTCATCCTACAGCCATTCCTCATGTTATATGGTGCTATTGTTGTGCATGTCAGTCCTGAAATTAATTGGACAGGAACAGATCAAAATGTTAAACAGAGTTTATGGGGGGGGGGGGGTCAAGCCTCTGTATATCTTATTTGTAAACGCAATGTAGTTAGTAGCACATCACTATGGCTACTTTAGATTTGAAATCAACAGCCATGAAAGCCACATCCAGTAGTTTGGGGAACTTAAAATACATTCCAGTTGATGGCAGTGTTAGCTTTTTAATGTTTTAAACCCAGATTTAACTGTGAATCTAAAGGAAATCTGAGACTATGTGCTGTATGGAGATTCTGGTATTATGAGCTTAGATTAAGATAGGTGAGCACACACTCCCCTTCTCTGTTTTCTTTTCTAAAAACAGCATCCATGGAGAAATGAGAAATATTATGGAATGTAAGACAAACTGATTATACAAAAAAATGTATGTGTGTGTGTATATATATATATATATATATATATATATATATATATATATACGCATACACGCACACACATACATACATACATACACAAAAAGGGCAGTGTTACTGTGAGCCAAGAAAATCTGCCATTTGGTCTCTATTTGTTCTTCACAAGCATAAAAGACTGTCTACCAATGCTCTTGTTACTAAAATAAAAAAATGGGACAAAATCTGTGACTTTGATAAGATGCAGGATTTATTAGGATGGCAAAAAAAATCATGTGGTGTTACAGAAAATATCATAAAAGGGTCACTTTACTGAATAAATTAGATTTAACATTAAGTGACTGAAGTGTAAAGTGCGACGCATTACCTCACCAGAACTACAACAGCTCACTGAAGAATTTTAATTGAATAAGGCGTTGCTGTAATGAAAATGATAAAAATTAGAGGCGCAAAGTAAACAATGCGTTTCAGAATATCTTGCAAAAATGAAAATCAAAGCAGCATAACACAACCATAGTCTGCAGAAGATGTAGTAAAGAGCATAATTCCTCTAAGGTGTATAAAATGAATGAATGTAACAAACATAACAGTTTGAAGTGATCGTACGTAGTATAGCTGTTACTTAATATTTGTGTTGAGAATGTGTTCAGTGTTGATAATGTA
Organism: Protopterus annectens; assembly: GCF_019279795.1. NCBI lineage: Eukaryota > Metazoa > Chordata > Ceratodontiformes > Protopteridae > Protopterus > Protopterus annectens. Next base: position 1,001,245,552 of record NC_056739.1, read on the forward strand.
AAAAATAAAAATAGAATGTGATGGCAAGAAACGGAGGTGGGCATTTGAAAAGAAAAGCCCAGAATTAATAACCAGAATGCAAATTTTAAGCAGTGGAGCAGAATGTATTTATTTATTTATTTTTCTGATCAAATTTTAGAAGTATTGTGTTGAAAGAGAGCAAACCAAAGCATTTGTTGTGCAAATTGCTTATTTATTCATCTTCTTGTGTAGACCTGAAACGTCTAAAATTATTTATTTGTGACTGTACGACTTAAGACATACAAGCTTCTATCTAATATGGTGAATGTTCTTTATATATTTGGCAATCTGACTTATTAAATGATTGACATAGCAAACATAATTCACAGTAAAAATGTTGAGTTGTGGTGTTCAAAGTTTTTAGTGATGAGATTTAATTAAAGAGATGTTTACAGAGTTTATTATATACAGATATATCCTATATTACTATATGGTCCTAGTAAAAGTCCAGTAGCTTTGGAAGCCAGAAATGAGAAAGAGAATGGGTCACAGAATGGTTACTGCAGTGAAACCAAAAACTGTATTTGTATGCAGCCACAAATCTTGAATAAAGCTATATAAAAACAGTACTAAGTTCTGTGAATGTCTAATAAGGTGTTGTCTGTCACACTTGGAGAAAAGTCTTTTTCTGTGTTTGACTCAGATAATGGACCTTTGGAAATAAAATTTGATGAGAAGTGTTTCAGATAGATTACTTTTATAATTCCTTCTGAAAAGATATACAAATCTAAGAATTTTATTTGGCATTTAATCAGCACCTTAAGAATTTCAGAACTCCACTGCACAGGTAGGGGTTTTTCATTGCACTAGAAAGACAATTGATGATACACTGATATGGCCTCATATCAAAAAAGAATATAATGGAAAGTGACATAAGTTACTTCAAAAGATTAGACAGAATAAACTCAAGTGAAAAAAGGGTAAATAATCTCATTGTTATACAATTGAGACAAACAAGACTTTGTCCCTTAGACAGCATGTGAAATAAATCTAAGCAAAGATCATCAAACTGTTTTTCTACATATAAACTCACCTGCATCATAGAAGTAGCCTGGTCAACTATCTGTGAATGATTCTTATACTTTCAACTTCTTTAACCTCCATCATATACTGGTGCTCCCCTACTTACACCCTTTCAACTTACAGACTTACGAAGAAACTTATCTGAAGTTTGATCGCCATGAAAGAGGTGGCATTAGCAGTCAGTCTTTAGCCTATAAACAGGCACAACATAGTGTACTTGTCTCGCTGAGATGTGGCTTGTCTCTCTGTGACTTGACTTACTACTCTGAACAGGAGTACTGTACCCCAAACATGTTGCTATACCATGGTTATTTTTACAACCTTAATACAATGGTACCATCATGCCTCCAAAGCTTGAGAGAAGCCAATAGTAGTGGTGGTGAATGCAAGAAGTGCTGCAGTATTACCTTGGAAACTAAGGTGGATATTATAAATCAAAGTGACTTGGGTGAGAAAACTGTGAACATAGCAAGTTTGCTTGGGATGAATCATTCAACTGTTTCAATGACTGTAAAAGACAAATAACTCATTATGCAACACATGAAAGGTTCTATACCAGTACATTCCATGATAATTAGTAAGAGATGAAGTGTGGTGATGGAAGAAATGGAAAAACTATTGAGTGTGCGGATGGAAGACCAGTATCAGAACTGCATGCTTGTAAATCTTTACTTAATTCAGCCAAAAGCCATGAGACTCTTTGAAGATTTAAAGAATAAATGCGGTGACAGTGGTGAAAGTGAGAGCACTGGTGAAGCAACATTTACAGCTAGCCATGGGTGGTTCCATGGATTTAAGGCTTGCTCAAACTTGCACAGCATAATGGGGGGTGGACAGGCTGCCAGTGTGCACACAGTAGTGGCAAAAGAGTTTCCCAAGGTATTGTCAGCAACTATTGATTACAGAGGTTACCTACCAGAGCAGATTTGCAATGTCAACAAGACAGGGTTGTACTGGAAGAAGATGCTTAAATGTACGTACATTGCGAAAGAAGAGAAGTCAATGCCTGGGTTTAAATCATCAAAGAACAGATTTACACTCCTGTTAGGTGGAAATGTTTCTGGTGACTGCAAAATTAAACTTATGTTATTCTATCATTCTGAAAACCCCAGGGCCCTCAAAGGTGTTGTCAAAGCTTCACTTCCTGTTAGGTGGAAGTCTAACCATAAAGCATGGATGACAAAACCTCTTTTTGAAGATTGGTTTTTCCACTCCTTTTTACCTGAGATGGAAAAATACTTCCACAACAAAAACCTGCCCTTCAGAATAGTAGAGCATGCCCCAGGTATTCCACCATTGCTGGACAATTTTCACGACAGCATCAAGGTGGTGTACCTGGCTCCCAGTATCACCGCTGTCCTTCAGTCAATGGATCAACGTGCCGTAGCAACTTTTAAGGCTCACTACCTGTGCATAACTTTCATACAGACTGTGACAGAGACCGAAGAGGACAGTGGAGTGATGCAGAAAGTTTTGGAAGAACTACAATATCTACAAGGCAATTAAGAACATTGGTGCTTCTTGGTGTGAGGTAAAGACTACCACCATGAATGGTGTTTGGAAGAAGATCTGCCTACAATTTATAAACAGCTTGAATGGAATTACAGAGACAGTGATTTCAGTGGCCAACAAGAAGGTGGAACTGGGCAGACAAGTGCGATTGGAAATTGAAGAAGAAGATAATCCATGAAGTGTTAGAATGCTACAGTAAGGAGCTGAGCAACAAGGATTTGATGGAGCTAGAGTCACAAAGAGCCCAGGAGGAAGGGTTAGAGGAGGAACAAGACACTGTGGAACCCATGAAATTCACCTGGAAGCAGCTGGCTGAAGATTTCAACATGATTGAGAAGGTACTTGCTTCTTTTTTGTCTCAGGACCTGCATATTGAAAGGTTTATAAAAGTGTGTGCAGTTGTCATTAAGTTATTGCCTACTACAGGAAGATTTATGAGGATAAGAAAACATTAGCTGTGCAGACACCTCTTGACAGACATCTCAAGAGATCTGAGATGGGACACAATATGCAAGAATAACAATACCAATAACCAGTGCCATCCATAGTTCTCAATCTCTTAGAACAAGAAATCTGGACAAAGCCATAAATAAAAGTGGGACAAAAGTCCAAAAATAGGGACAATTTTTAAATATTGCTCTTACAAACTTAGAAAGTTGATAGCATAACAGTTTTTGTATTAGCATGAATTATCTGAGGGGTATGACACCTGAAACTCAAATGTCTGTCATTGTTTTCTAACTTCAGTCTTAAATGGCTTGCCACTAGTTTGCCAGAAAAAGACAATTTTATGAAAAATGGACCAAAAATATAATGCAAAAATCTGGACATTCTCCGAAAATCTGTACAGTTGAGAGGTATGATTGCCATCTACATCCACACTAGGTTCTTTGAATATTTCCAGTTCCTGATGGCATTCCATCTGCACACTCATCACAGTCCTTTATCTAAGTATTGTGTACAGTATTATGCTATTTTACATTAAAGTACTATTTAAAGTTGGTAAAAAATTCACTACTGTCAAAAATATAGTACTACTGTCAAGTATTAGTGGCGCACTCCACTAATCACTTTTGTTATACAGAGTGATTATTTCTGTTTATGACTACAGTACAGTATTTTTATCTTTATCATGCATATTTGTACTTTTTGGTGGTTATTGGTACAATTTTGATGCTTTTTTGGTGGTTATTGGTACAATTTTGAGTGCATTCATTTAATTATCAAAGGTGTGTTGGACTTATGAACATTTTTGACATACAACAAACCCCCAGGAGCATAACCTCTTTGTAAGTAGTGGAGCATCTGTAGCAACTTCCTCTAAATCATATCTCAAGTTCCAGCATGAAAATGCAACTAGTATTTACCATTTTATTACTATGTTTTCTACAACAGAATATCCATTTACTAATGCCAAGGAGCTCCCTACTCAACTGTACTGAACTTGTCCTATGTTAATTAATTTGTAAACACTTAGAAATGGTCTGATGAAGTGGTGTGATACAAGCATGAAAGCACTAACCGTGTTTTATCTGATTACTGTGGAAGAAGATTAAAACTGTTTTTACTCCATTTGGATGGTTTGAGACTTCTTTGCCTATGGTTGGTGCGTTGGTCTTTTTGCTGTTTAGTGTTGGCTTTTATTTTTGGCCAAATGCTTCATTTATACACCCAGCAGTATTTTGTGTGTTGATGAGATTATTTATAATGTGTTTGTGTGCCACCTGAGCAGTTCACATGATTCACACATTTGGAACGAGTCTGATCTGTAATAATGGTTCCTTTAAGGTGACTTCCCACAGAGTCATCTGGTTGGCAAGTACATGCACATGACAGATAGACAGGCCTATACACACAGGTAGCATGCGTGCAGGGAGAAGACCATTTATTTTATGCCATTTGCTGTCTTCTGTAGGTGATGCTGAATATGACCTACAGCCCTTGTTGATGACCCTGATATGCAGTTTCCTGACCAAGAAAGAAATGGCCCATAACACTCTCGATTAAGAATATGAAACACAGTGTAACATGTATTCAGACTACTGAAGAACACGTCCAATGTCTAGACACCTCAGGAAGGACATTTTACTTTAGTCTAGACATATGAAGCAAGAATTTTCTCTCTGTGTGTGCCATGCTTCACAAGATAACATTTTTGAAAAAAAAATATAGAGCATCAGGTCAAGATAATGTAACAAGTTGGAAAAAAATATAGAGTGACAAGTCAACATCATGGCTAGGCCTGCCATACATGTCATAGCAGCAACAGAAGGTCAAACTAGTGAGAGAGAGAGAGAGAGAGGGAGAAGTGAATGTGCATTGCAGTCCCACAACTGAGACATTGGCTGATGCAATACATTGCAGGATTGATAATGATGTATGTAACTGACAACACAGAATGAAATGACTGCATGCAGTGTCATGCTCAGGCTGTATGGGGCAGTACATGGACTAGCCATGGTATGCAACATGTATCACCATGTGTACACAGGTTAAAGGCATGGGCATGGCACGTTCATCATCATGCAGAGATGGAGGGTCACAGTGACAGGAAGACTATGACTGTAACACTAATTTAGGGTAGGGTCACAGGAGGTAAACATGGGAGCATTACACACTCAGAAGCTATAAGACACCAGGAATTACAACTTACAAAAGTAGAGTCATGTTGTCCCAGACTAGATTAAGCCAAAACCCCTCACACAAACACAGTGAACATTGTTAATAGTCACACTGTGACAAGGACATGTTACAACTGTGGGGCTGAGGCATCCCACGTGGTGAGCCTGAGAAGCAGTGATGCCCATGACCTTGATGGCATCCTATAACTAAGGATGATGGGTAATCTTCACAAAGGTGAAAAGGAAGAGGTAAAACTATGGGTCTGTGCATGTATTTCCTAATGAGGCACCCCAGGTGTGGAACTGGAGGAGGGGTACCACTCACAATGTGGACACTGACTGTGGGTGGACATCCAAGTTCCCATAGGAGATACTAGTACTATTTCTCAAATACTCTGCATAGTCTGATTTGGAATGGCTTTGGCCTGACCATCTTCCATCCAGTCTCTCCGATGTCCATGGACTACATGGCCTTCAGAGATAGACCAGATGATAGTCACAATAAATCTCATGGATGCATCTAATGAGGCAGCATTTCCTATGACTAACTTTATCAGTGCTTTGTGCTCCTTGTCCTTTACTGCACATTGTTATACTGGTATTCCACCTCTTCTTGTAAGCCATGAAACACACTCACCTTTCTCCACAGATCTATGGATAGCAGTTGCCTGTGCCCTGGTCACTGAGTTGCACATCTCTTGGTAATATAAGTGTTATAGCCATATTAGAGAAAGCCTTGGAGTCATGATGGGTATGCACATCACCCCACATCTGTACCTTATAGTGGGTATCCACACCTTCAAGGTGGTGCACATGTAAGATATTGTGTGGACTGGGCGACATAGATGGAACATACATGAGTCTCTCAAGTACACAGGTAAGACATTGCATTCAACCTACATGTTTACACGGGTCACTGAAAATGATGGATGGGGTAACCCGTCTCCCTATAATGCTGTAGAGAGTGCCAGTTTGTCAGACAATGACACTTGCATGTTGTTGTCATCATCAATACCTTGCTGATTATAGCACAATGTTTGTTCTGCTATGCAGAGAAGTATGCAAAAGCATGAGCACATGCCACCAATGTCAGCTTACAAACATAGATTCATGGGTAAATACTAGGCTATCAGTTTGTAGACTGGTACAGGCCTAGCCAATAACCAGAGATCAGAAACAAACTCTATACCTTGCATCTGTGAGGTAGAGACCTTAGCCATTATGCCAACCCCCCCTCATCCCTTTACATATGCCTCTAAAACTCCTGTGACATGCATACAGCTTCTAATGAAAGAACTACTACAGAAAAAGATTAGTCTTGTCATGCAAATTGCTGCCTTTGTAGGTCAGAGATACCTGAAAGGGAAAATATGTAGGTAGGCCACTGAGAATCTGCGACTTTGATCATACATTGGTGAGTGCGCTACAGTCTTTAGTAATGAAGATTACTAATCTGGTGCTCCCCCAACAACATACAGGTGTTTGATGCAAGAAAAGCTCCCACATCCATGCCATTACAGATATGCAAGTGCCTCTTTCTCTGACCATTGAACAATTACAAAAGTTTCTTATTGTTAATGAGCCACTTCTGTGTTTGTCCTCTACCCCTGAGATGGACTTGTCTGTTACATTCCCCATGTTTTTTTCCTTTGCATGTAGGATCATATCAAAGTAATTCATTGTACCTCTTGTATAAGCTTATTATGACTGCTCACAGCATTCACATCTGCACCAGTTCCTGACAAATCTCACTGTGATGATGTGTCTGCAGCAGCTTTGTGCAGAAAGTGCAGGCAATGTGTGCAAACCTAATGCCATAGCAATTGATTTTCCTGCTTAATAAATATTCAGAATTAGTTCCCTTGGGAGGTCATGCCAGTATCTGTACAACTGAGAGCAAAATATGTCAGATAATGGGCGTGCATGCTATGTAGTCTCAGGGACAAGAGCATGCCCATGACCTGCTGCCCTTAATGTTTAACATTAGTACTATACAAAGGGTCACTGCTAACACCTTTCTACTGTACCTATGCCTTTACATATGACTCTATAACCCACGCTCTTAGAAGCATGTAATCCCTGCAGCTTGTTTCTCCCTCCACTCATGCAGATGATATTGTTCCATGTCAGTGTATGAAGTCCCACTTACGCATACACCACATCATGCCCGCTAACATCCACCACAGGATTTATAGCTGCTGCCAAAGTACTGTACCAGGCAAAACAATTTCCTTAACTCTGTGAAGGCCCATGTGCACAGACTTTTTACTCAGATTGTAACTGCAGTTTTCTGCAAAAGGCACTGACATGTTATATATTTCTAAAATGGGACAGTCAGAGTGGAAGACATAATAATGGAACAATTTAGCACCACTGCTTGGGAATCCTTTCCTATCTGCATGTAAAACATGTCGATCTTGGCTCAAGCCATGCACATCATGATAAGTATTGAACACATCATGATAAGCATTGAACACATCATGATAAGCATTGAACACATCATGATAAGCATTGAAAAGTACTACTTGTGGGGTTGTATTATTAGTCATATGGCATGTGTGTGCATGCAGTACAACAGTGCAATGCTCTGTTGTGCAACATGTTTCACAAATGTGTCTATTCACATTGGTCCTCCATATTGTTGTATTGTATTGTTTTGCTGACTGAAACAGAGGATATGGCTGCCTCAGTAAGTTTGGAAAGCAGGTCAACTGCATAATCTTCCACTGAGAACAACATTTTCTTGTTCTGGCTGCACATAAACTGAAAAAACTGCCTGCTGTTACAGTATGATGTACCTTTGAAGACAATGGATGCCTGATACAAGCTGCAGTAGGTGATGAATGATACCACTGACATCTCGTCTACTTGGGAGACGTACCGCCACCATTATTATACAAAGAAAACCAGTGGTTTAGGAGACTGAGACAGGCATGTGCTGTAAGCATTTATTTTTTGGGTATTAATGTTGTTTTGTACTACACATTGTCATACATGCATGCTTAACAGTGTGTGTTTTCTCTTGCAGCTGCAGGTGAATGTGGTCTGAATATGTCTCTTCCAACAGTGGGTTCTATATTTTATTTGCCAGTCTGCTATAAAACTGTGATTGTGTTTGCATCATATATGTATAATGATTTATTCCATTTATGCAACCCCCTTCTGCAGGTCCAGTTGTAGAAGAAAAGGAGGTGGGGAAGCTGTGGTCACTTTGGCCTCTGCCAATGTCTAGGTTGCCAGTGACCACAACATCTGCCTCTCAGTGCAGAGATGATGGTCCCACTGCTTGGTGTGACTTTAAGGGGGTTACTATGGTTACTATTCTCCTCCTTTCCACTTGTCAGGAGTGGGAAGAAGGTTCTTCTAGAGATAAATTATTGGAGTCTCCAGTGGTTGTGTAGAATGGCAATTAGCCTATAAGACTGCCCAGACAGGTGTGTAATACATTGATTTGTTACCCTCTGGGCTGACCTGATACCTAAATATGTCAGAGGCCTTCCTTACCCTCACAGCATTATGTTCCCTTTTCTTGTTCACTCTCCAACATTCTGCATCAGCACTTGTCCAACTTCTGTATGCCTGTATCCATTCACTGTCTCCTCATTGCCTTTCTCCCTCTAGTTCACCCACAACCATCCCTTAGTATGCCTATACTCCTTTTGTGACAAGGTCCTCTATGCCACCCACAAACAACCCCCTCCCACTATTCTTGCCTCATTATTACCCTTTTCTGTTTACCACTGCTTGCTGTTCTTCCCTCATTTATAACTGAATAGGGTTGTCACTGTGCTTCAGACACCAGTATGGGATTTTCTATTCTTAGTTGTACTGCCTTTCTTGCTCTGGACAGTCAATAGCTACAGCTTTACATTGCTGTTGTCTGTGCAGGAGTGCAGAGTAACTCACCCATGCTAGTATGCCTCAGTCATGACATCCTTCATGTTGACCAAGGATGCAGCTCCCATGGTATGGTACCATGGTGCTGTTTATCCTATTCCCCACTGAAACTTTGTTTTTTTATGCAGTTCTTTGCCTGATCTGCAAGCACTACCCCCCCCCCCCGCCTACCTCATGTCTGATTATCTGTCCAATACTTTTCACACTGACCTCATTCAATATTAGCACTGCATGGACATCCATCAGTCCTCAGGCTCTGTCTTACTGCAGGGATGTGCAGTCACCTAGATGTCTGCTTTGGCAATGTCTAGCACCTTGCACTCTGACCAGCTCAGTGTTCTAAGAAGGATCCCATTATCATTAGTTCAGTCACACTCAAGTTATTTTCTAACATCATTCTTTAATGATTTGCCACTAATTTGCCAGAAAACCACAATTTTATGAAAAACGGACCAAAAATATGAGGCAACAATCTGGATAGTCTGCGAAAATATGTACAGTTCAGATGTATGAATGTATAGAAGAAGTAAAAGAAAGAATAAAAATTTCAAAGGTACAGCATATGAAATGGGACGAACTAACAGGCAGAAAGATTAAAACAAAGTTAAGAAAAGCCTCTAATTGGAAAACCCCAGGCCCAGATGCAGTACCTAACTTCTGGTTAAAAGTATTAACGTCTTTGCACAAAGATTTAGCCATCAGTAAGAACTATTTATATGCACAGCCTGAAAATACACCAACCTGGCTAACAACAGGAAAAGCAATGGTCCTCCTTAAGAGTGAACCTGCAAGCTACCCTAAAATTATAGACCAATAACGTGTCTTCCGACGACGTAGAAACTATACACTAGAATTGATGCCGATGGAGTTTATAGTCATTTAGAAGAAAACTCAATTATGGCAATAGAACAAAAGGTCAATAAAAGAAAGGCATATGGAACAAAGGATCATTTGTTGCTAAAAAAGTCATACTGGAGAACTGTAAAAAGGGGAAGAATCTAAGTATGTCATGGATTGACTACAAAAAAACATTTGACAGTATCCCACATTCATGGATAAAAGAGTGCTTAAAAATATATAAGATGCACCCTACACTGATAAATTATATCACAGCAGCCATGAAACACTGGCAAATCACTTCACAGTTAAGCCATGATAAAGGACAAATTATTATTCCAGGGATAAAAGTCCAAAGGGGTATATTCTAGGGTGGTTCTCTGTCACCATTACACTTTTGTCTTGCCCTTAACCCATTAAGCTGTCTGCTTAATAGATTAGGTCATGGCTATAATTTGGCTCCCAGAAAGCAACAAAGTATAAAGACTTCTCATATTCTGTTTGTCGATGATTTAAAACTGTATATCTCATCAGATGAGGAACTGAAAGCACAACTGCTAGTAGTCAAAACTTTTTCAGTTGATATAAGAATGTCATTTGGTCTTGATAACTGTGCAAAGGCAACCTTTAAAGGAAAGCTGCAGCACCAAGAAAACATCAGTTTGGGACAAGAATGTGATATAAAACAACTTGAGCAAGAGAGAGTGTATAAATATTTGGGAATTGTTGAAGGATCAACAATACAACATGTACAAATGTGAATAAAACTTAGTACGGAATATTTTATAGGACTTAAATTAATCCTGAAACAGTGTTGGCATCTAGATACAAAATTCAAGCTATAAACCAATTTGCTTTTCCTGTCCTAACTTACAGTTTTGGAGTGATTGACTAGCCCCAAAAGGTGTTGGATAGATTAGGCAGGAAAACAAGAAGGATGCTTCATGTTCATCAAATGATTTATAAACATCAGTGCATACCAAGATTATATATTCCCCGTTCCAAAGGGGGTATGGGGCTCCTTGAAATTGATAACATGAATAAATCTTCAGTCATGGGACTGCATACATATCTGCTGACCTCACAATATTCAAACATAATGAAAGTTTTGAAACATGCGGAAAATATATCTAAGATGACTTCCCTTGTAAGTCTAGCAGAAGCTTATCAGAGTCAAGCGGGAATGGAAAGCAAACCAAAAGTAGATAAAAATCAGGCAGCAAGTGAATGTGCCAAAAAACAAAAGAAAGAATATAAGGTAAAGGATCAGATGAAAAGGCAATACATGTGGAAAATGCATAAATATAGTTGCAAGTATAGAAAACTCCTTGAAGAACCTCGTGTTGATCAGGATCGAAAGGTGAAAGGTTAGTCCAATAAAAAGATAAAGTTAAGTAAATTGATTACAATATGCACATCCGATGTGTTATTTATATAGGGAGCTCATCTAGCAATTTGTGAACATTAAATTACACTCTCGTTGGAGGTATGAAACATTAACATCTGCTTCCTCTCCTAGTGGAACAAAACATATTGTCTGATATGTGTAAACCAAGTGTTAATGCACATTACCTCCATTAACTAATCCAGATGGCTGGCATGCTATATCAGTGGAGCAAGTGGAAGACTGCGGTTTACCTCCTTCTCAAGTTCTATAAATAGATGCTTATCATTTTCTGGACTGCCTTTATTGTAGTCAGTCACCATCATATTGGGTGACTTCGACTACCCGAATATAGACTGGGAACATTACTCAAGCCCTAACTTTCTAGCCCAACGGTTCCTGGAGTTCATAAATTCAAATGCCATGGAACAGCTAGTCACTGTTCCCATGAGAGGAGAAAATATACTAGATCTCATTGTCACAAACATGGGGACAAAATGCTCCACACCGGAAGTATATCCCTCATTGGTGAGATCTGATCATAAACTAATCTCACTGGAAATCCACATCCCGCCCCCACCCCAAACAAAAAAGTCCATAGTGAAGAACTTCTCTAAAGCAAACTTCACACTACTCAAGACTGGTGTGGTATCCTTCAAGGCCCCTGAGCCAGAGGAAACCACAACCCAAGCTGCGGAAGCCCTTACAAATGCCTTCTATGAACACCTCCAGGACTGCATGGATCAGGCAATCCCAAAAAAAACCAAGACTCTTTCCACAAAGGGCAAACATCCAGTCTGGTGGACCCCAGCCATTAACAAACTTTACAATAAGAGGAGAAAGCTATTACATGATAGAACAAAATCCATAAAAGGGAAGTCACCCTGATCATTATTAGTAAAAAATACGAGCACTCATAAAATCAACTAAGGCCAATTTTGAGAGAAAAATTGCCATGGATTCAAAGGACAATCATAAGGCCTTTTTCAGCTATGTTAGGAACCTGGGTGGAAGCTCCCAGATATGCTCAGAATTAGTCCAAAATGATACAAAAATCACTGAACCCACAGACATTGCCAACATACTGGCAGACAGGTTCAGTGCAAACTTCACCCCCCTTCCCCCCTAAAGGAGAGATAACTATCCCAGCCGAGTGTAGCCTCCCGGACATCTCAAATGCGCAGGTGAAAGCTGCTGTCTCTAAAGCTAAAAACACAGCATCAATGGGACCGGATGGTGTCCCCGGCTGTGTGCTACACGAGCTAAATGAGGAATTAAACCCGCACATAAGGCAGCTGTTTAATCTCAGCCTTACCACAGGATACGAGCCCAAGGAGTGGCGTACGGCAACTGTGGTCCCACTCCACAAAGGCGGCGCCTCTACGGACCCTGGTAATTACCGCCCCATAAGCTTAACAAGTCTAGTCTGCAAAGCTATGGAGAGGATCATAATGGAGCTCATAAACAAAGATATAGGGGACTTGCAGACATTGGACCCGACCCAGTTTGGCTTTGTCAAGGGAAGATCATGCCTTTTGAACTTGGTCGACTTCTTCGAAACAGTCACCAAGGCCATACAGCCTACCTTGACCTTGCAAAGGCTTTCGACACAATACCCCACTCGGGTATTGTAGAAAAACTTACCAGCCTAAATGTAAACCCATATGTCACAAGATGGGTTGCAAACTGGCTTAAGGACAGAACCCACAGGGTTAGAGTTGCTGGCGCTGTGTCAGACTCCAAGCCGGTCACAAGTGGTGTCCCACAGGGCTCGGTCCTTGGCCCCCTATTGTTTGGCATCTACTTCTCAGAAGTACAGGCCAACATGGGAGGACTTTGGCTGACAAAGTTTGCAGATGACTGCAAACTGGGCGCCATAGTGGAAAGTGCATCGGACACGGATATCCTTCAGAAGGGACTCACGGAAACAGATAGCTGGTGCCAGAGCCATGGCCTGAAGTTAAACACCAAAAAATGTATAGTCATACCCTTCAGGAAAAACAAGGTAACCCCAAGTTACCATATAGGTGGCAATCCACTAAGCACAGAAGAGGTTATCAGGGACCTGGGGACCCAGGTTGACAGTGGCCTTTCTTTTGACACTCACATTGCTAAAGTGGTTAGAAAGACCTTCTACATTGCCCACCTGATCATGAAGGGATTCACATCCAGATCTAGTGAGGTCATTGTTCCCTGTACTCTTCACTTATCAGACCAATGATCGAGTACAATGCCCCATTCGGGATGTATCTCACCCGACATCTGCAGCAATTGGAGAGACCCCAAAAGTTCCTCACCAAAAGGATAAAGGGACTCCAAAATCTGTCATATGCTGCCAGATTGAAGAAACTCCAGCTCTATTCAGTCGCATACCGCCTGCTCAGAGGTGACACGTGCCTGACATACAAGGCCATGTCCAACCCGGAATTAATGGACATGCTCCACCTCAAAAAATCCAAATCCACCAAAACCACTAGAGCAAGCGACTTAAACCTTAGCACGGATATAAATAGGACGTGCTGGAGGGATAGATTTATCACTCAGAGACTCCCTATGCTGTGGAATAAAATCCCGGTCCATGTGAGGCAGAGCACCTCGCTGACTCTGTTCAAGAGAAATCTAGACCTGTGGATGGGAGATCATAGGTTTACCCCGGGAATCATATCTGTGTCACTGCTGGACAGAGGCACAACAAACTAATGGGCACAGTATTTTTTCATATAAGGGGTGGCGTAAGCCACAAAAATTTGGGCTAGGCTTATAAATGCCTTAGGGCAGATAGCCTAGTATAAACCTATGAACCTATGAACCTATGGGATTTGAGGTAGGGCTGTGGCTGTAAGTGCATTACAGATTCAACTTAAGACGTAAATATTTCAATTTTACCCCCTTACTATACTCCAGGAGAGGCATCTGTGTGAGCATTACCTGTTCAACATGTAGAAGACAATTTAACTTCTGTCTAGGACCTAGAGCAGACAGCTGGTAAATAGACTGACACTGCCTAGATGAGAGTATATTTGTGTAGCTGATCTTCTTCTAGGTGGGTCTTATGAAAAATGCAAACCTTCTTTGCCGATTCATATTACAGGCCCATCTTAATTACTGCAGTTAACAAGTAATCAAAAAAGACCTTGCAGTCACAGTCTGAAAAAAAAACTCTTTCTTCTGAAACCTCTAATTGTTATTTCAATATTAATGAAAACACATTTCAGACTTTGTTGGAAAATCATTCTGATCTGGCCAGCCCTGCAATTGTTAGGGAAAATAACTAAAATGCACTTGGGGTGTAATTGACAAATAGGCCACTTTGTGTAAAAGGAGCATGGATGGGAAAGTGACGTTAAAGGATAAGCCTGATTGTCTGCAAATGTTGCTTAATCATGTAAGGCCTAACTACCTGACTTTATAAGCAGATGTCATTGTGCTATAATTCCAATAATCTAAGGTCACATCCTCTTGCTTTTGTTTAGACTGAAGAATTTTATCACTTGACTGGTTCAAGGTATATGCGGTACCTGGCATCAAGTGGTCAAGATGCAGGTACAATTCTATTTAGTGACCGTGGCAGAAGAACACTCCATATTGTCCAAGTGGTTTAATAATGATTCTGAATAAATTTTTGTAGCCCTATATTCAAATAAGGGCCTTAAAAGTTTATTTCAGATACTGGAGTGCTTACTTTGTGTGCCTGTTTCCAAAATGAACACACTGCTGAACTTGTTTGCCTACTAAGAAAGTTGTACTGGTTAGTTGATTTAGAGTCAAGATGTATAGGGCATTGAAATGGCAGCTCTGTCACTGCAAAACACAGAAAGAATGTTTTTCTGTAAACCATCTCCAATTATGCACTAGTGCATATGGCTCTGTAATCCATATCCCATTATGCACTGGTGCATAAGGAAGATCAGCTTCATTTAAATTCAGAGCAACCCAAAATGAAGCTAAGAGTATAATACCCTCTAAAAGAATAAAACATGACTAATCCCAGAACTGTGACATGAGTAAAGCCACAAATTCAATTCAGTATGTATATATGTTCACAACAACACATCACTCAATGTTTTTTTCATGAAACCAAGTCTGCATAATACAAAAATCAATCGCACTGAAAAATATTTTAAACGTTTCAAAATAGTTTTAAAAAAGAATAGCCAGCCAAGTTTCAGCTCTATGATACACTTGCATACCCCAAGGGAAAAATTAGCTATATCTAATAGACTGTTGTCTGCACTGAAGACAAAAAAAAACTTTGGTTATTACCAAGGGTGACAGTATGAGAATCATGTGCACTACAATACCCATAACATACTTCAACATGTTTTCTAATAATAGCTCATTAATTTCTTTATGTTTGTTTGTTTGTGTTTTTCGGCTTTTCCTGGTTAGGGGTCGCCACAGCGGAACTCCGGTCCGCTAATGATTGGTAGTGGATTTTTACGTACCGGGTTACCAGCTCTGACGCACAACCTTCAACGAAGGCACGCCCCATTCACGTATGCCTCCACACAGAAGACACTCTAGCTGAGAATCGAACGGGACGTCTTGCTATGAGGCGAATGTGCAGTAAAAGGTAACTAACTAGCTACCAATAATCCCCCAAAATTGTGTAGCAGACTGTTTTTAATTTCTTCAAACATTTTCTTGCACTCAGAAAAGTAAAACTGTAATCTAATGCAGACAATTATAGGGACTTACAGAGTGTGACTTTCAGTTAACTTGCCATTTATTTTTTAATGAATAGAAGCATGCCACATTACATAAATAATCCTCAATTGAACTGATTATTACAATATAATAAAAAGTTTATCTTGATTCCTTAGCAGCATATGCTATCAAAAAAAAAGCAATGGCCACCTAAACCAGTCCTTCAGAAATGAGATTCGGTTCATTAAAATAAAACAAAAAAGTTGTAAAAGGCTACCTAAATCACTCATTTAGAAATGAGATTTACTACATTAAACAAATCATATTAAACCCTGATCACAACATTATCCACACAATACACCCAGTTCTAATTACTTGAGCCAAGATTAAGCAAATAACATAGCATGAACAAATTCTAAGATAATCACAATTTTACTAAATACATCTAAAATTAACTGACAGTACAACAAAAGAGATTATAAACTGCTTTAAAATTAGAGTGCAATGCCACTACCTAGACACTTTATTTCTTTATTTATAAAAAAAAATTAGAAAGCAGTGAAATCCTTACTCAATAGAAAGATTAGATAATGGAAAACTTTATTATACACATCTGGAAGAATAGCTAAATGGAATACATACAGGTCTGGTTTATTTAATAAATAAAATATTTTAATCTGTTTGCATACGCACATATACACACAATCAAATGTATACATTTAAATATCTTTTTGCATGTACATGGGTTCATAGGTTTATACTAGACTAACAACCACAGGGGCCTTTTTAAGTTTAGCCATGTATCCGAAATGTATCTAGCTAGTTTGGTGCCCTAGAGGTTATTATTAGTGGTATGTGTAAGTTAAGATATATGTGGTAACATTTATAGGTTGCCTGTATCTGTTAGAGACATAGGTGGCAGATCAGGCATGAATTTCTGATTTCCCATCCGCTGGTCCAAGTTATGCTTGAATAGGGCCAGGAAAGAACTCTGCTTCACATGTATTTGAAGCCTGTTTCAGAGACCAGTTATTTTCTGAGGGGACTACCTGAGAATATCAAAACCCCATATCAGCGAATCCCTTTTCATTGAGACAACAATATTGAATCCTTACTTACGCGAAACCTTAAACAAGTGAAAACATTCACTGGGAAACTAACCACTTGGCCATCCTGGAGGTATTTCCTTTTTTTCCCCACTATAATGCAATCTCAGAGTTGGTATATATAGTTAGGGGTGTGTGGGGCTGTAGCCCCCCACTTTGGTAGGTTTTAATTGCTTCGTTGTGTGTATGTTGTCCTGGTGGCCAAGTGGTTAGTTTCCTAGTGAACATTTTCACTGATTTAAGGTTTCACTTAAATGAAGATTCAATATTGTTGTCTCGATGAAACAGGACTTGCTTATATGGGGTTTTGATAGTCTGAAGTAGACCCTTTCTGAGACACACATCTCTCTCTCTCTAACATGTTTTCTTTATGCCAAAAGCATGATATATGTCCCTGGATTGGGTAGCTCTGATGCTATTTGTTTTGTGAATGTGCAAGAAGTCCATCAGAGCAGGATCCTAGGATGCCTTGTACACCAGAAATACATTATCTATCAACAGTCTGCAGGTGACAGAGTAGGGATAAGGCTTTGAAGTGATCCACATAGGACATGTAGTAATACACTGTATTTTTTTTAGAAGGACCTCTGTAGATGTTCCATTTGTTGCATGTGCTGGTTCAGGTACATACTGAAGGGGACATTGAACTCAATGATAGGTCTGTTTAAGAGCTGAGTACTGTGGAACAATGACTTTCTTGGTCCAAGGTGCCATACCCTTGCTATTAAGTTGAACATTATAGAATGATTTCCTTGCTACCTTCGACACATGTTGGTTAAAAGCCAGGCTACTGTCTACATACGCCCACAAATCCCTTCCCACTGGATCTAGTCTTGAGGTATTGTTATCAATGAGGTAGTTTCTTGGGGTGGCAGATGTCCCAAAAGGTACTATTATGCTTTATTTGACATTGACTTTTAAACCGTGTCTGTGACAATAGTTATTTTTCTGTTTTAGCCCTTCCTGGTGGATATTAGTGTCTTAGGGGGATTCTATAACTGCTCCCAGTTTGCAATATTTTGTACACTTGGACATCCAGAGGCTCTATAAGTAGGTCTTGACTTCTGAGAAGTAGATGCCATAAAGGACAAAACCCAGAAGTGAGCCGTGAGGGACTCTGCTAGTGACATATACAGATTACTTTGGTGCAACTGAAGACTGCGATCTTTCAGTGAATGTACCATAAGATGCCAGTGCCAGAACCCACAAAGACATAATATATTGAATATCAAACTTTCCTATGGGGTGTGGAGCAAGGATTAAGTGTGAACTCTGGAATTTCCTTATAGTGTCTTCTGGCTTTGTCATTCCATAGTATGATTATCATGTGCTGCAATCTGTGATTATTTTTATCATTGGTAACACCATAATAAACCTACCTATACATATATGCATGTATACAGATGGATAGTGGTTTTGTAGAGAACTGGGAAACAAGGTAAATGGAATTGAAAGACCAACAACAAAAAAAGAAGAAATAGATACATTCTGGAGAAGTAGCTATGAAAATCCTGTGGAACATTACAAAGATGCTAAATAGACAGAAGAAGTAAAAGAAAGAATAAGAAGTTTAAAAGTATAGGATATGAAATGGGATGTAGGAACATCCAGAGAGACTGAAACAAAGATAAGGAAAGCCTCTAATTGGAAAACCCCAGGCCCAGATGCAGTACGTAACTTCTGATTAAAAGTATTAACACCTTTGCATGAAGATTTAGCCATGACTAAGAACTATTTAAAGTCATACCCTAAATAGACACCAACCTGGCTAACAAAAAGAAACAAAAATGCTCCTACTTAAGAGTTATACTGCAAGCGACCCTAAAATTTATAGACCAATAACTTGCCTTCCGACGACGCATAAACTATACACTGGAATTGATGCCGACAGAGTTTATAGTCATTTAGAAGAAAACTCAATTATGGCAACAGAATAAAAGGGCAGTAAAAGAAAGTCATATGGAACAAAGGATCATTTGTTGTTAAAGTCATAGAAGAGAACTGTTAAAAGGAGAAGAATTTAAGTATGGCATGGATTGACTAAAAAAAAGCATTTGATATTATCCCATATTCATAGATAAAAGAGTGCTTAAAAGTGTATAAAATACACCTTATACTGATCGAATACATTACAGAAACTATGAAACAGTGGCAGACCACTTTGCAATTAAGCCATGATAAAGGACAAATTATCATTTCAGGGATAAAAATTCAGAGGGGGATATTCCAGGGTGATTCTCTCCCACCACTGCTATTTTGCCTTGCTCGTAACCCCTAAAGCTGTCTATTTAACAGCTTAGGCCATGGCTATAATTTGTCTCCTAGAAAACAACAAAGTATGAGGAAATGAAACCACAACTGCAAGTTGTCAAAACTTTTTCAGATGATATAAGAATGTCATTTGGTCTTGATAAATGTGCAAAAGCAACCTTTAAAGCAGGAAAACTGCAGTACCAATAAAACAACAGTTTGGGGGAAGAATGTGATATAGAAAACTTGAGCAAGACAGAGTATATAAATATTTGGGAACTGATGAAGGATCAATAATAAAACATGAACAAATGCAAATAAAACTTAATAAGGAATACTTTAGAAGACTTATATTAATCCAGAAAACAGTGTTGACATCTAGGATCAAAATCCAAGCTATAAACCAATTTTCTCTTCCTGGCCTAACCTACAGTTTGGGAGTGATTGATTGGCCCCAAAATGTGCTGGATAGATTAGATAGGAAAACGACAAGTATGCTTCATGCTTACCAGAAAAAATGCATGCATTTAGGTTTATCACCTAGTCCAGAACCCTGAGATGTGAGATTAATTGCAGGCCTAGTCATTTGAAAGGCATGTGAAGTGGACATTAGGAATAAAAGTACACATGGAGTTTACTTGAGGGGATGGTTCAGCTGTATGAAAACTAAGAATCCATAACCATCGTCTGCTCAGTAACAGTTACTGGAGAAAATGTCTCATACAAGGAAAATAGAAATCCTGTAAAACTGCAGTATTTCAGTATTTCTAGTGATGCTGTAACTAGATTTCAAACATGGGCTATGACATGAAGAGGTAGAACCATGGTGAAGGTAATTTAAAATACATTCTTAACAGTTTATTTGTATAAAACAGAGGTCAGTTATGTTTGTTTCACTAGCAGAGCTCCTCATATATGATAGGTTATGGAGACCTGTGATAACCCTGATTGCAATTTAAGGAAGAATAACTCCCTGAACAAGAGGTGAATTGAAAATCTTTGCATATGCAGTCAGTTCTTAATATAAGATGAGAAATTTTAGGCAGATTTTAAAGAAATCCAATATAGAAAAATTAAAAGTGCTTAACATAATAATAATAATAATAATAATAATAATAATAATAATAATAAATATGTCTAGACTATTGTAAGTTTGCAAATATAAAACATGCTTTAGAAAGTTCCATTCAGCAGTGAACATACATACAGTGGCAGAGACAGAGGCAGTCAATATATCACCCCTTATAAATCAAATATAAATCAAATTTGTGGGACACATTGGGTTGCATGGCTTGACTTTTAAGAGCCTTAGTTGTTGTTGGCCTAGCATATAGCTATGAACTTATATCTGTCTACAACAGCTGTAGTCTTGTCGTTTGCAAGGCATGATATAAATGGTTAGTGTGCAACAATTTGGGTTAGGAAGTCTGTAACAATTAGTAGGAAAGTAAACTTAGAACAAAAACATGTCCTGCAGATTTTTTAGAGATGTCCTCAGGAACTCAGAGCACATTTCACATACACATTGCTGAGTATTTTAAATGTTTGAAACTCTGAAAAATCCCTGAGCAGAAGTCTTAAGCAATCCAGAAAATAAATCCTACCTATATACACACAACACACGTGCGTGTGTATATGATATATATATATATATATATATATATATATATATATATATATATATATATATATATATATAGAGAGAGAGAGAGAGAGAGAGATACAGTATATATAAATAAAAATGTTTCAGAAGATACACCTACAAATATATTTATTGTAATTTGTGAAAAGTGCTATCACACAAAGAAAAGCATTTAAATGATGCATTTTACTATGGTATCATCACATGTAGAAACATTCATGATAAACTGCAAAAGCATTATAAACTAATTCTGGTAGCATTTTTAGTAATAAAAAATATTTTCCTTGTTTATGACTGTATACCCAATGCAATTACAGTATTTTGATAGGCATTAAATTATTTATAGTTACCATCTGTGAGCACAAGCTAGTGCTTCACCTACCTAGAAATTAATCCAAGTTCAGGAACCCCAGTCTATCAATGCTAAATAAATCATTTATTAAGTTGATTCTAACTTGATATGGTCACCCTAGCATGGTGACGGTAGAACTGCATTCTCACTTTATATATATATATCTCCGCACAATGTAGGAGGTGAAGGGTAAGACAGCCACTCAAGTATCATTTTGATCTGTTGCTTGTAAATTTAAGCCTGAGTGCCTGACAAGTAACTATTAAAGGTCACATGAATTTCATTGCAGTAACCTTTCTCCATTGGGATATGTGAATTTAGAATTAAAGTGTATCTGAATCACTGTATAGTCATCTGTCACATTTAGAAGCACTACAGTGTATTGGTTAAGGCATTTGATAGTGGGCTGTAAAAGAACCGATCTGAATCTCAAAGCTTTCAGAGGTTTATACAGCAAGCTTATTGTTTTGTGCTCTCAATATATACTAGATATGTGATATTTTAATGAAAAAAATTGTGATTTAACATTGTGTAACATTAGAACTAAGATGATCTTACCCCTTTTAAAATATAAAACAGTTGGCTGCTAATGTAAATTTTCCTTCCATAAGCATCAAAATGTACACTTTGCAAGACTAAAGAAACCCACATGAGCAAAGTCTTAAATCCTTTAAAGGACTACGAGGCTACATTTAGTCAAAACCCATACTTTCTCTTACTAGACTGCTATTCAATTATTTTAAAGCTGTAACAAGCAAGATATCAGTAATCTCCAATGTAACCGTTGCCCTTTTACTAGATGAGGTACTGTAACTTGTGTACAGATATCACAGAATTAGCAGAAAAGCAACTATTTATGCAAATCAGCCAATGGATTTGCTGCAGAATGTTTTTCTGTTAAATAACATAACTTCATACATCTCATAATGGAAAGTATCATGGAAAATATATGCAGGTCCCAATGGATTAAACAAGAATGTTCCAACTTTTAGCAATATTTCATTAAACTATAAATTCTTAAGACGTTACAGATATTTTGGTACTCTTTGAAGGCAGTTGTTTGCCGAGGCACTAAGTTTTTTTTTAAATAAATCAAGTATCCACCTTCATTGGTCTTTTCTTTGTTGTTTTAACAGTTGACGTTTTGATAGTTTATTTACATTGACAGATATTTTAACTTTGATAGCAAGAGGTGCTGCTTGAAGTTGATCCAAAGTTAATTATGGTGAGATGGTGCATATATTTCCATGATGCTTTGCATTATGAGAGAGGAGGGGCTGCACTTCTATTGTTTGTTAGAAGTTGTTTCTGCTAATACTTATGTCAAAATGTTCTCTTTAGTCTCACTTCCCTTCTTTTTATTTTTTGTTTTGAATATCTGCTAGAATATTTATTGGACTTATCAGCACATATCTTTTATATTATAATAATGGAGACCTGAAAGTAGAGAATATACTGAAATGTCTGGAACTTTCTCCCTGTTGTCCAGTTTTGATATGACAGCTTCAAGATTAGATTGTGATTTGTATTGTGAATAATAAATACGTTAACAGAAACACATACAATTTACGGTAAACATTTATTTGTGCCATTTTTAAAATTAAGATGGGTCTTGACAAATGCTTTACTCTGAGTTGCAAAATGCCACAATAAATTTAATTCTGAATTTAAATGCTGGATTTCTAAGAGGATTTGAAATAATATTATGAGTTTTACCACCTCCATAGAAATCCAGAAAAAATATTCTTTAAGGAAATATGAGTAGACAGAAAATTGGATTGGCAGCATCAGTCTTTCAAGGGTCTAGGGATAGGCTCTGAAAATCATGAGTTAGATGAAGCATAGATGATCGTGACCATAATTAATAACTTTCCCTGCCTATAACAGTGCTTAAGTGTTATATGTCTATTGTGAAAATAACAGCAGCTAAGTAAACCTTGGCTATTGTTGTCAGATTATTAATTATTAGTGCCTTATGGTCTACTACAGCTGTCTAGGAATTACAGACGTGACACAGTGTTGCTAACACTAGCATGATCTAGCTGTCGACAGTGGGAGAGTCAGTTTTGTCTCCCCTAATGCCTTTACAGTAGGTGAAAGACAATGAATGCATGTTATAATATAACTGACTGCCTAGTAAAGGTGCATTCTCATATGAGGTACCAAGCGGCAGCACTCCTCATAACACATTTGATGGTTGACTTGCTGTTTCAACCCTGCCTGCTCATTACATAATATTCAATACATCTTGTGCAGGCAATAATGCCCAGCAGGGTTGGAGATAGAAACACCAGACTTCCCAGGGGCATTGTGAGGCCCAACACCACAGACAGGTGGTCTTATGGAGACTGGAGATTCCACTTTTCCCATGCAACACCCATCCTGGAAGGCATTATTGGGTTTAGAAAATGGACTTTGCTTCTTGTTCTTCTTTCAGATTTTCCCAGTTAGGGGTCGCCACAGGGGATCACCTGACTACTCATGATTGGCAGTGGAGTTTTACCATGTCGAGTTGCCAGCCCGGCACCCAACCTTCCACAGAAGGCACACACACACACACACACACACACACACACACACACACACACACACACTCTCTCTCTCACCTAGGGCCAATTTAGAGTGTCCAATCCACCTACAGCATGTCTTTGGGATGTGGGAGGAAACCGGAGCACCCGGAGGAAACCCACGCGACCACAGGGAGGACATGCAGACTCCGCACAGAAGGCACCCCAGCCAAGGATCAAACTGGAGAACCTCTTGCTGTGAGGTGGCAATGCTAACCACTACAACACCATGACCGCCCTTGTTTTATTTATTTTATTATTAGTATATACATTTTTTTTAAATTTATATAAAATAGTACCTTCAGCTAATGTTTTAAGGTTGGTGCTGGAGATATATTTTTTGTTGGATGTTTCTTACATCCAAAATATAAGCTATGTAAATATTTAATAATGCCTGCTCAGAGAGACACACACAATCATTCTACTATAGATACCTATGCATATATTCAAGAAGCAAACAGAAGTAAAAGAAAAAGAGACATGTTGTCTCACACAGTCATAAGGAAACCCAGATGCTCAGTCACAGGCACCAGATTTAGATACACACATATACAGGTACACAAATGTGCCCAGGAATGCATAGAGATTTTAATGTGATCAAATGAAGAAATGCATAAATAGTACAAGTAATTTATTGCATGTCATTCCTGTGAGATACATTTACTACAAATTTATTTATTTATTTGACATTGTTGACCAGCATAGTTAGACTGGGCTAAAGCCCTTTTTCAATTCTTTGTCCCCCCCCCCCCCCCACACACACACACACATATGCATGCATCACCTATCCTTGTAATAACTGCTACAGCCACTTGCAGTTGAAGTTTTTTTTTCCTCAGATCACTAACCACAAATTTCTTAGCACCTCATATAGACAGAAAATTTAAAGGCAGACCCTTACAATTGCTGTTGCAAAGATTTGGCTAAGTTCTATTTTTTCTCTCACTTAAATGTTTCATTTAAGTGTCACAGGAAAGCAGTTGCTCCTGAAGATGATTTCAGCCTCACATTTGGATTTTGTGCAGGATTAGGTATTCTTTTTTTAACTAGGTTCTGCCTGTACATTACTTGCCCCTCTGGAATGCTGAGCATCCAACGTGGATTGCTGAGACTCTGAGCCCATTCTCTAAGTGCTGGTAGTGACTGCTGAGACACAGCAGCAGACTGAAGAAGAAAGGGTGTCAGAGTGTGATTCAGGACCACACATTGTCCCCATGGTAATCAGCAAGCATGATCACACTCTACAGGTATAACAGAGCCAAAACCTCTTAATAAATTAGTCCGTAATCAGTAGACAGAGAAGTTCTCACTATGTGTGTGTGTTCTGAACTAAAAGAGACGTTTCCACTGTGAGTGTGAATTACAGCCAGAATGAAAAAAAAAAACTGCTGGAATTTATAGTAGTGCAGTAGTAAAGACAGAGCAAGAGGAAACAAAGGACTAGCAGCTCAAATACCAATGTGGGATATTAACTAAACATGGCATTCCGTACTAATACTTATGTTTTATTCTTGGGCTAAGGACTTAAAGACAAATACTTGTTTGAATCCTTGTGACTGTATTATCTGAATGAAGCACATTCATTTTTCCTCAACAGAAATTAAAACCACGTGTGCTGATGCAATCCAAATTTCAAGTCTCGTGTTTTATTCATTAACATGGAGATAGGATATCTGGGCCTACAGCCACTTTTAAAGAGACAGATTGAATGGTTCTGCACTGAAGCCTATCCACAGGATTTTTGTTGTTTGAAGAGCAGCCACTGTGGGGAGCCATGGTGGTGCAGCAGTTAGCGTTGCCACCTCACAGCAAGAGGTTCTCTGGTTCGATTCTCGGCTGGGGTACCTTCTGTGCAGAGTCTGCATGTCCTCCCTGTGGTCGCGTGGGTTTCCTCTGGGTGATCCGGTTTCCTCCCACATCCCAAAGACATGCAGTAGGTGGATTGGACACTCTAAATTGGCCCTAGGTGTGATTGTGTGCATGTGTGCCTTCTGTGGAAGGTTGGGTGCCAGGCTGGCAACTCGACACCGTAAAACTCCACTGCCAATCATGAGCGGACAGATGATCCACTGTGGCGACCCCTAACCGGGAAAAGCCAAAAGAAGAAGAGCAGCCACTGTGATTCCACTACACAAGGGTGCCCCCTTTACAAACCCATGATCTCACCAGCCGTATATCCAAAGCCATGGAATTTATCATACCAGAACTCAAAATTGTGGACAAAGGCAACCTAAATGACCAACAACCCATTCAGTTCAATTTTTGAAAGAAAGTTCTTGTCTCTTGAAAAGGTTACAGAGGTTTAAACAGCAGTTGGTTTTAGGCAGGGCAGGTTCTGTCTCCTGAACCTAGTAAGCTTCTTTGAAAAGTTACTATGAATGCCATGCAAGTAGACCTGAACAAGTGTTTTGACAGTAATATCCCATGGTGGTACTACTGTAAAATTAGGCCTCCTTAAAATAACCTCCATGTTGTCACTAGCCAGTTGGTTATACAGCATGATCCCAGATGGTGACATTTGCTGTTTCCCTCTGTGAGCATAAAATTGTAATTAGTGGGCTACCTCAGGGTTCAATAACAAACCTTATTGTCTTATGATTTTATGATACCTGAAAAGTCCATTATTTTTTTTAATGCGCAAAGTA
This sequence comes from Protopterus annectens, assembly GCF_019279795.1. Taxonomy (NCBI): domain Eukaryota; kingdom Metazoa; phylum Chordata; order Ceratodontiformes; family Protopteridae; genus Protopterus; species Protopterus annectens. Next base: position 1,001,272,056 of record NC_056739.1, read on the forward strand.
TTATTGTTTTTAGAAAATGCTCTCTGCCAAATCGTTTTATATTGTTTTATTAGCAGTATATACATTTTTTAAAGTTTGTGATGCAAAATATTTCCTTTAGCTAACGTTTCAAGGTTGGTGTAGGAGATGTAGTTATTGTTGGAGGATGTATTTTACAGCCAAAATATTACTTTTTAAATACTGGTCTGGTCTTATTTCACCTTCTATTTATTCACAAAGCCATTGCAAATGACCCCTAAAGGACATAGCAGTAGATGAAACACTGTTATGTTCTTAAGGGTTATTTGCATATATCCCATAAGCCTCCACTAAACGAGGTTTAAGGTGTTGCACATTGAAGATTCTAGCTTGGCTGGAGCTTTCTTGTAGTTTATACAGAAACAGTATGTTTTAGGATCACTTTTTTTTTTAGCTGTACTGAACTCAAAGCCACAGCTGCAAAAAATGCAAAGTGAAAGCAGTAAGGTGGGTGTTAGGCATTATAACATAAATGGCTCAAGGATGTTATGGAGCAGGGCTTCATAGAACTCTGGTGGATTTGTCATAATTACACTCCTGAACAGTACAGGCATTTCAATACCTTGGGATATTCAAAAGTACATGTTATAGATAAAACAACATTCAGTCTAGTGAGATGCAGGGTAATATAGCTTATGGGTTACCCATGATTAACAACTTACTCAAAAGATTGAAAACTGGTACCCTGGCTGTCTCTGACTGCCATCCTATGCCATGAATATCTGAGTTTTTAAACAATGACTTTAGGCTGGCTATATTGCATACTTTTTGGTTCATTCAGATTACACATATTCTTGTAGCCTCTAATTTTAAAGTTCGTTTTTATAAATAATATGTTTGAGACAAGCAAAAGGCAAAAATATGTCTCTGCTGCTGTTCTTTGATTCCAGTGTATAGGGCAGCAAGTTGGAATTTCATCTGTACCTTTTACAGTTTTAACAACATGGGCTTCCTTCATTAGCAGTAAATAATGTCTGTTCACATCCTTTGCTATTTGTTGACCTTCGGAGTTATTGATCCTTGTATCTTCAGTCTGATGTAGCTGTTTGTCAGATAATGGAGGGCAGCAGCACCAGCATACAAAGTCATCTTTGATGACACTTGAATTAAACAAACGTTGCTGAGGAATGATAGCTCTGATATAGTGTCAGAGTTTTAGATAGAAGTCTGTTATGGTCTCTAACAGCAAGCATGCAAGTCTTTGTTTTCGGCATGAGTAACAAAATTCAGAGCACTTTTTGTTTCTTACAGACTATCACAAGCAGAGCCTGAGTCATCATGCGTATTTTTGGAATACAGTCTATACTCTAATCACAGTTGCATTTCTAAGTTAAAGCATTAAAACAGATGCTCCTGGAGAATAAAAACACTTTATCTGCTGTATAAACTTTAATATTAATTGGCAACATGTTTTAGCAAGATGACATCATCAAGCTTTACCTCTGCTCTTTTGGATCAGATTTTTTAACTTTTGATTAGAAGGGCATAATATATATAAAAAAGGAGCATTATGTCAGTCTATATGACCTGAAATGTTTCCTGTGAACAATTATGTAATGCATACTATGCACCCTCTTGTAATCATTATTTCTGTCCGCATTAGTCTATGCTTAACTCAAAGGATTACGAAAATGATTACAGTATTACTAAACATTTCTGTCTGAAAGCGGAATGCATGTCACCCATGTTGTACACTAAATATGTAATTATTCATAACCTTGAAACCATGGTTCATTTATTTTTTACTCCATATTTGCTCCCACTGAAGATTCATTCATTATTTCTGTTTGCCAAGAAACACTACATTTTCCTAATCTGTATAACTGACTTTTCATTTGCTAAGTTCTCACAGAATTATATCAGACATGATATACATTTCTGTACTTGATTATTTTCTGAAGAGTACATTTAAAACATACTGAAGACATACGAAAGCAATCCGTTTCTCAGGACCTCCAATCCATTCTGCCCTAAGACTTTGCACAGTTATAAGCTGGTAGCTGTTATATCCACGGGTTAAAGCACATTATGTTCTCATCTACATCCAATAACAAGCTTATAGCCCAATCAAAGCACATTCTTTCAGGTATGCACTCTGACAACCCCTGTATTTTCACATATTTTGAGAGTTACTGATTTTTAACACATCCTATTTATACTTAAGTCCAGGCCCCACTCTAAACATAATGTGCTGTTTATTTGTGAGACCACACATCTACAGTGGGAAACACTCAGTCATTAATACTCCTACCATGTGTTAATCTGAAATGTTGACCGAATTGTTACTTCACCTGAGAAGTCCTATTTAGAGGAAGAGATTACATGAATTTAAGAAGCTACCACACCCAATCTGAGGTGTGAAAGATCCACAATAATTGTTTCACCACAGAAGGTGCAGTTCTTAAAAATGCCACAGTGTCTTGATTCCTGTGGCAGATTCATTATACAGTTAAATTATTATAATATAAGAGAGCTCTGCCATTCTCTGATAGACACCTTCAATCAAAAGTGAATGAAAGGCCTGTTTCAAGATATCATAATGAATAGCTTACTTTGAAATGGGTTGATGAAGTTAATTTTTAATGGACAGACATTTTCTTCACTTGTTTATAGATACTGTAGTCTGTGCATTTTGAAATGTATATGTACATGTTCCTGGGAAAATGACATTTGAATGCATGGGTATCAGAAAAAGGTTACGCATATTGAAGCTCTGGTTGTGATTATTACATATTTGAAAAGTAAGAGTATATTAAATAAATATACCACAGACTGAGGTGAGACTATTGCATATGTTAAAAGACAATATCCAGTTTAAGCAGGTATTAGAATCTTGCTGAAAATATTGAACATTAGGTTGTGCTACAGCTGACTAGACGTAAATATTGTGCATACCAAAGCTGCAATCTGTTTACGTGAGTAAAATATCAACCAAAAGGGATTGTACATGATTGTGTCAGCTGACTGAGACACTGCTGCAGTTCAGACATAATCTGCTTATTCATACAATAACTGGGGAGCCATTTAAGTTCTAATCACTTTCTTTTGTGTATACCCAATTTATGCTGAAGCAGTAAGTGTGCACAGAGCACAGAATGGGGTTATCACTCACTTCACCAGGTAACACAATGTACATCCTAACCAACCCACATTCAGGCAGACACCTTTCATTGGGTGTTTGCTCTCCAGTGAGTATCATTAATAGGATGAATGCCCCAGAAACACATATGTCTAAATTTCTCCTAGGCTGAGATGAGTGGCAATTTTCATCATTCATATCTCCCTCACTGGCTAGCTTCTTCAACACCCAAGCCACTATCCAAACCTGAGCTATCTGTTCCATTTTCAGGGCTCCACACTTAATCTGCAGAGCTGCCTATTTGATAATAGACAATGAAAAATACATTTAAACACATTTAATTAATAAAAAAAAGTCAGACTGTCATTTTTGGGGCCATGTGCACATGATTTTTGAGATGATGAAGCACAGTTTTTATATGGCAATATATTGAAAGACAGCATCTGTGCAATATATTAATTATTTCTTTATTAATAGGTTGAATATCATTATTGTGAATAAATAATGAATTTGATCTCTATTTAAAAGAAGAGCAGTGCTAAGAAATTATGTATAATCAGATTTAATAAGTGATATGCAATGACGTTCTACATTAAAAACTAGAAGTCATTGCTCAAATGCTGCATCAAACATATCAACTTTCTGTGTGCTAATGAATTATGCAAATACAAAATAAGACATTTTAAATAGTATTGCAAAAGTTCATTGTCAGTAATTTCAGACTGATAAAATCAACAAAAAGGAGTAATCACTGCTCAGAAGTAAAAAATGGACTCATAACCATGTGCTATGATCAATGTTTTGTGATTATTACATGTCAATATATGCTAAAAATTGATTTCGACCTAGGGGTAACAAGACAAAAGTAATGATATTGAATATTGCTACAATTTCAAAGACATATAATGTGGGATATGTTAATACCTTTTTATGCTACTGTAACAAATTGTGCCACTTATTTATGAGAGAATGTCTTTATTAAGCAGGTGATCACATGCTGACTGACTTAGTTGTAGTGCTGCTAAATGCAAAAGCAGTCATCATTTATGGAATACTATATTGTTTAGAAGCTCATGTGAAAAACATTAAGAGAATATACAGACTTAAGAAGGATTTAAAGAGGGAATATTTAGTGATTACAAAACATTTTAGCTTTAAAGGAATTAATCAAATGAAGTATGAAAGCACGTTTGGAGTACATGTTAGAGCAACGTAGACTGGTAAAACAATACCTGTTTGAGGCAATGACAGGCAGGTGTAGTAACAGATAGATTTGTCTGTCATCTATACTGTGAAACCATGCACAAAGTTGCTTGCAAAGAAAGATCTGACTTTTAAAGTAAAAAAGTGGCAGTACCTACGGCAATAGCATTATCATACAACTTAGAATTAACTAAGTGTGGTGTTAATCAAATATCGGTTACATTTAAAAACCATAAATGCCTAGAGTCGGGCACAATATTAGATTAAGATGAAGATGAAATTTACTGGTTTAAAGAAAAATAGTATAGAAGATACCATAAGAAAAGCCAGTCAGAGACATTCAGCAAAGCAGTGGAAGGATGGTGTAACAAAAGTTGATGGACAGTCAAGCTTGACTGGCACAAATAGACAACAGAGTGGCTCTGAATCAAGGAAGGTGGCAATAGTTGATAAACTTCCCACCCTCGTGTAAAATGTGTAAACAGAGGGGTTGTTTATGATAATGATGATGATGAATATTTAAGACTCTGTTTGCTTAATACAGCTTAAATGAATAAGTTTTATATATTTTTTAAAAATAACTGTCTATAGTTTTGGGCACAGGAATACAAACATTTTATTAAAACAAGAAAGTATAAAACCAGTCTTGACTATACTGGCTGAAGCATTTTTTGCAAGCATACAAAAGGGCTATTAAAGATATTGGTTCACATCTTGAAGGTGTCCAGTCCCTGCAACACAACAATTAATTATATTCTCTTCATGTACCCCAGTGACAAGCATTTAACCACTAATTCTGTGCCAGACATGTTTCTACTCTTGAAGAGATTTAAACTCTAGGTTAGATTTGGTAAACCCAGATTAGATAGATGAGTGTACAGCACAGAACTTCAAGACAGAAATGTATAGTCATGAAGATATTTTACCACAGAAAGCAAACACCGATTAGAAAACACACAACTAACAAATTATGTGGACTTCATTGTTCCAAGGACTGACTATGTAATGTGTATTATTGCTATAAGATATGGTACTTGAAGAAGAGATGTGCACCTTATATGTAGTGCTTAACAACCAGGTGGTGTAGAACCAGTTTTGAAGAACCACCTGATCTGATGAGCAAGGTAAGGTTATGGAAGTAGTAATTGTCTAACATCCACCTTTAGTGAGACAGATGATACAAAATTCATCTGGAAATAACAGGTAACCTATGCTGTAACCATATCTCTCAACTATCCAAGATTTCCACAGAATATGCAGATTTGTGTTACAGTTTTGGTCTATTTTTCATAACATTATTGGTTTTCTCATATAAAAGGTAGAAATAATAAACTTTTAATACAATGATGCTTTCTGTAATGTCTTTAAATGTCAATGGTCTCACAGATAAATATAAAAAAGAAAGAATAGTGAACTATATTAAAAATATGTAGAGGGCAAATAGGTATGTTACAAGAGACACAATTGAAAAGAACTGAACATGTGAATTTGATAAAAAAAGGTTTTCAGGGTGGTTATTCAGCAGAATACCTGGGACAACAGAAAATAGGAGTGCTTATGTTAATTGCAAGAGGAGCTCCAACAGTGATAGAAAAAGATAAAAAAGATAATACTGGTACATTGATAGTACTAAGGGGCTACTGGCAAAGGAGGAGGGTTACACTGCCATGTATTTATATTCCACCTAAAACTGCTATATTGGAGCTTAACAAAATGCTGGGAGAAATAATCAGTTTTCAGTAAGGAATATTACTTATTGGTGGGGACTGAAATTTGATTTGCAGCAGCAAAGATGTGTTTGGGGGCAGAATGGAAAGTATAAAAATGGAGGGTAGATTTTTAAAGAAATGTATGACTATATTTGGCATGGAAAATGTGATCAGTCATAGGAATTTGCAGTGAATTTACATATTATTCCCCAAGATATAAAAACTGGGCTAGGCTAGACAGAATTTACATTTCACAGGAGCATGTGCATTTAATTAAAGGTCTTTATGTACATCCAATAACTATTTTAGATTATGCACCAAGAATAACTAATATAAAAACACAAGGTAATGAAATTAAAATGAGACACTGGCACTTTCCTACCTATTTGTCGAAAAGAGAGGAATTTAAGAAATAGGTAGTGGAGATTTTTCCGGAGCTATTCGAGAGGATAGAAATTACTTCTGAAAATATAGCTAAGGCATGGGTAAAATTAAGGTGGAGTTTAAAAATGGGGTGGAAATAAAAGAAAGGCACCATACGGTTAAGAAGCAACAAGAATCATTTAGAGGGATTAACAAATGTTAAAGTATTGCAGAATATGGGGAATCTCACAGAACAAGAAGAGGATCAACTGCAGAATGCTAAGCAGAAAATAAGGGATTACCTTGATAATATACACACGTTTATAAAGATTGTTATTAGGCAACTGTTGTTTGATAATAACACTAGAGCACAAAAAAATTTTTAGCACAATGACTCAGGCAACAGAAAGTAGAAAGGGCTGTCACCAAGCTTAGAGAGCCTATAACAAGGAAGATAACAAGAGATCCTGTAGAGGTATTAGAAATAATTGGGAACATATTTTTGGGAGTGCAGTGAGTTGGCAGACTTTTAGGATTCCCCGTGGAGTGCACTGTCAGAAATGCTGGATGGACAGATTGGTGTGATGAGGGAGATCATTTTTTTGAGCTCTGATGCAGAATTGGAATTGCCTAGACATGGTAAGACCTTACTGTAATCTAATTGTGGTGGTTGCCAAAAAAGCAATGACTAGAAAATGGAAATCAGAATCTAAACCCGCTATACTAGAAGTAGTGAATATAATAAAAGAGATAAAACATTTGGAACTGAGATCTTTAGAAAAGGGAAGGAGCAAACTAGATAGGAAACAAATGGGAATTGGGGGAACTGTACATACAGGGTAAGAATGAGGTTTAAAAGAAGGTAGGACATAATGACTGAAAATGATTGAGATTATAATGATGGATAATGTTTGCAACTGGGAGTGTGTCAGTATGGTTTGTGATGTAAAATGCTTGCAACTAGGATTGTATCAGTGTGGTTCGTTTTCATTTATATAAATGTATAATTGCCTATGTTGTAAATGATGGTTTAATAAAGATGTTTCTAGTTTAAAAAAATGTAGGAAATGAATAATTTATGTAATGTTGCTTAGGTTATATGATATATAGAAACATATGTGAAGTATAATGTTTGTAAATGTGAACTTGTTAATACAGTTTGATTACAAGTGATAATTCAACAGAGCTGTAAAAAACACTTGGGGTTTTATAGCAAATCATTGGACACTGGTGTCTATAAATAATAACAGGCTTGATTTTCAGTCTTCATATCCCTAAAAAGATGCATGCTAATGCAAAACCTGTTATTCTGTCAACTTAATTTCTAAATAAAGGCTTAAGGTCTGTCACTGAGTTTGTTGGACTTTTGTCTCTCCATTATTTTTGGCTTTGTTCGAAATTCTTGCACTAAGAGGATGAAAGGTATATTTGTACACTAAGATGGATATCTGAGAGAATCCTTAACTGAAGTATAGATTCAGACCAAAGTTATATCTGGAGAAATGCCAAATCAATTTTAGACGCCAGGATGGATGACAGATTAGAACTTTGCACAGTGAAAGACACATGAGCAAATTTACTCCATGTCACTGAACGAAATGGATGCCTTTTGGCACAGCATCCAGAAAAGAACAGAAGTCCAAAGGAGCTACCAAAGTCAGTGTTTCAAATCCAGTGATACCACACAGGTGAACCCCTAAGCATCAAAAGGAGACAGCCACACCAAATAAATTATAAAGCGACACTGCATAAAACATTGGTAGCATGTTAAACATTGCAAGCAAGCAGGAATAATTCTTTAAAAACATTTCTGACAAAATGTGCATACATTACATTCATATTTATAATAAAATATCAATATTGAATACCTGTATTAGCATTTCAATAGATCAATGACATTGGTTTGATGATAACAATGCTATCCTAGCTATACAGATTTGAAATTCATTGTGAAACAAAAGTCATTGTGAAACATGCAAACAAGAACCCACTGCTATATTGTTTCCTTATCCAATTGAAATGCAAAGGGTGATATATTCATGCTGAAGTACACAAACACACACACACACACACACACACACACACACACACACACACACACACACACACACACACACACACACACACACACACACAGTTACTGCATCTGTACTTCAGGAGACCACTTAAGAGCTAAGCCCAGTTTCTCAATTATTTCAGAGCAATGAATGCCTGGTTAAGGTACTTGCTCAGAATCACACTGCAGGAAACTGGAGGCACAAACCCTGGACTGCAGGAAGCAGGTCATTAACAATTCACAACATTAATTATTTGTATTAACTGCCAGACCTACCTGTCTCCAGGTAAAGGCTGCAAGTAGTGCAGCTCTGGCAATGAGTAATTGTCATGCTTTACATTGTAATGATATATTCTATTAATAATAATACTACATTTGTCAATGAGTAATTGTCATGCTTTACATTGTAATGATATATTCTATTAATAATAATACTACATTTGTCAATGAGTAATTGTCATGCTCTAGATTGTAATGATATATTCTAGTAATAATAATACTACATTTGTCAATGAGTAATTGTCATGCTTTACATTGTAATGATATATTCTAGTAATAATAATACCACATTTGTCAATGAGTAATTGTCATGCTTTACATTGTAATGATATATTCTAGTAATAATAATACTACATTTTTCAATGAGTAATTGTCATGCTTTACATTGTAATGATATATTCTATTAATAATAATACTACATTTGTCAATGAGTAATTGTCATGCTTTACATTGTAATGATATATTCTAGTAATAATAATACTACATTTGTCAATGAGTAATTGTCACGCTTTACATTGTAATGATATATTCTGGTAATAATAATACTACATTTGTCAATGAGTAATTGTCATGCTTTACATTGTAATGATATATTCTAGTAATAATAATACTACATTTGTCAATGAGTAATTGTCATGCTTTACATTGTAATGATATATTCTAGTAATAATAATACTACACTGATAAGAAATGATAATAGTGATGATGATATGCAAGCAGTAGAAAAAATGCAGAACTGTATTCCCTTTACAAGCTGTAAAAATGTATATGTTGCTTATATAAAGTGAGTAGGATGTGGGTTTTATCCCTACAAACATGGACAAACATAACACACACATACAGGAGACATAGGATGAACAGAAAATACTTTGGAAGACTTTTTTATTCCATTTTGGATATATCAAGACATAAATTTTATAGTATATGCATAAAAATCACAGTGAGAAGTTAATAAAGGTCCATAAGAGTTTTGTACATTCCCTCTTAGATGTATAGACATATATTGTACAGGATATCAAATCCAGTTGCTCAAAACGTATACAGAAAGGTAAAGATAAATAGATAGGTAGATAGATAGATAGATAGATAGATAGACAGACAGAGAGATATACATCTATATATACATATTTTTATTTGCTTAACTACAACCTGCTTTATGAAAACTACAAGGAAATTGACTTGTGCTATTTGATAAAATAATGATTTTTGTATCTTAAATGTGAGACATTCTTAGCAAATATGCCAAGTAGTACATCTGACAATCAACTCTATTAACAATTAATACAATTCTAGCATTGTTGTAAATGTCTAATAAGGAGGCATTTTTTCAGCATGAATTAGTATTTGCATTTCTTTACAGTCCATTGCTCATAATACAGGTATTTGCACTAGTAATCTCAGGCACAGTAGCTCAAGATGGCAGATTCTCAGCTGCAAATGCTCACTTCACAGAAGGAGTGATGTGCCATAGCTAAAACGGATGTACTTTACTTGACCTAATCTCACAACCTCCTTCAGAGAAAGCAAGAAAAGTTTTTCTTTGCCTGGTAGTGATCACTGTTTTTGTAATGTGCTGCATTAAGAGTGATGATATTAACATAAGGGTACAGTGAGGCTTGCATCCGTGTAAAATTACTTTTTGTAAAACATTTTTCTGTGCATGCTATTTAATCAGATTTTGACAATGAGCAGTATGTGTGTTACAATCAACATATACTCAAGCTGTCAGCCACAACCAGTTTTCGCCAAGCTGTTGTGATACATGCTCAAACATTTCAAGGAAAAGTACATGATCTGTATTAAGTGAATAAAGGTAATTTTTTCCTGAGAAAACCCAAAGTCACAGACACACTTCATAGTTTTTTCCTCTCCCCTTTTCTCTCATCTATAGCGTTAAAATGTCCTGGAGGGATATCCAAAGGAAAAGTATGTTGTCAAAAGGAAAATATATAATCTAAAAGAAATTAAGTTATTCTGCAACATTATGTAAAAGACAAATCATATTGTGATGATAAATGGAAGAAATAAGAAAGTAAATGTCAAACTATAAACAGTTAAGTCTGAGAAAATTTGCATCAATTATTATACTCAGTGGAATAGCATAGTTATTGAACTTTGCCAGCTAGTTATCCCATGGAAGACTTGGTCAATGAGTTTCAGTGCAAATTCAAAATAGGACAGCCTTTTACATGAAGGGGCATGACTGGAGATTGGAAACACACTTTCTGTACTCTGCAGATACCTCTCATGTAGTTTTGGTTTATGTATGCATTTGAATTTATTATCTAGGTAGGTGGGGTGGTTCAACCAAGGATAATTTTTAGTTATGAACTAGGCCACAAGCAACAAATAATAAGAGTAAAACTAGCTTTTTCAGTCTTGACTGGAAATAAAGAGAACACTAGTAATGTCTTTCGGCTTTTTCTGGTTAGGGGTTGCCACAGCGGAACTCTGGTCTGCTAATGATTGGCAGTGGATTTTTACGGTGCCGAGTTGCCAGCCTGACACCCAACCTTCAAAGAAGGCACACCCATTCATGCACGCACCTACCTGCATGTCTTTAACATCACTCGACTGTGGGGAGGACATGCAGACTCCAAACATAAGGTGCTCCAGCCGAGACTCGAACGGGAGAACCTCTTGCTGTAAGGCGACAACACTAACCACTGCACCACCATGACCCTATGAAATAAAGAGAACACTAAATGTAGTCAATTGTAATAAATACATAGTAACTACAACTTATTTGGTACCTATTGTAGTATGTAATTAAAAAGAATTCCAGCTGAACTAACTTCAGTTAGCACCACAAAATGAGGATATATACAAAACAATATTAACTTATATGCAATAATAGTAATTTTACATAAGTAAAAAAAGAAAATTCAAAACATTATAGGCACAAGAAAAGTGAAGGGAACAGCAGATATAGATATATAGATATTTAGTCAGCAGTATATAGCAAATTAACTGTAGTGTAAACTCTAATTTTTTAAATTAACCTGGCATTTTATCATTTCATTTTATAAAATTTCTCTTAGCTTCAACAGTTCTTGCTTGTGATTCTTTCTTGATTCTGACCTCCGACATGCAAACTATCAACTTTAAAGTAAACTGCATTATTCACATGAATTGCACATTAAGAATAATTTAATTATTTATTATTTTTTTTCTGTTGTTAATTTCAATGCTTTCATACTCGCATAAACTAGTACATTTTAATCTGCCAATATGAGTTACAAGTTCGTACAGGAAGGAAGATGCCTGGAGGAATAAACTCAGCATGGTATGGGTGAAACTGGAATCGCGATTCATTTCATTTACAAAGAAACAATAGTCTTCATGCTTATTACTACTAAAAATGTGAGACAGAATGGTTTAGGATAATAGGATCATAGGAGATTACTAGGCTATTAACCCAGAGGTAATTTTTAAGCCCAGCTGTTTCATCCCAATTAATACCACAGAAATGCTAGTCAGTACCAAAGATTGCATTTAGTGATGACTGACAATGTTCAGGAGGGTTGTCAACCTTATCCCCAGTAAGACTGTATGTTGCCCCATCCACTCATCCAGGTTCCTCTTGAACAGTGTCATAGAGGTGCTCTGTTTCACATGCATTGGTAGCCTGTTCCAAAGATGCAGCAGCTGCTGGGAGATAAATCTGTCCTTCCAGCATATTCTATTTAAGTTGCAGGCCATATTTATGTCCTTGGAATGGGTAACCCTAGTCCTGTTTGATTTACAGATATGCAACACAACAAATTCATTAGGTTTAGTTGTTGGAATGCTATGTAGGCCAGGCATAAGTCTCCACTAAGATGTCTATATGATACGAAGTATAGTGACAGGGACTTCAGTCAGTCTGTGTAAGGCACATACTATACTGGATCTCCTTCATCTTCTTTGTGAGAAACCTCTGAAGTCTCTCTAATTGCTGCAGGTGCTTAGTACAGTACATGCCAAATGGGGCATTATACCCAATTATGGGCTGGATAAGTGCTGAGTATTGGGAGGCTATAACTTCTTTTACTCTCGAGGTGATGCCTTTACTAATCAAGTGTGTTATGTAGAAATCTTTCCTTACTATAGTAGACACATTGTGGTCAAAGTTAAGGTTGCAGTCAACTTGAGATCCCAGGTCCCTTACCACTTCATGGGTACTTAGGGTATTGTTGTTGATTTGATAGTGTGAGAAGACATTGTAAATAATGAATTTGATCTCTATTTAAAAGAAGAGCAGTGCTAAGAAATTATGTATAATCAGATGTATTAAGTGATATGCAATGACGTTCTGCATTAAAAACTAGAAGTCATTGCTCAAATGCTGCATCAAACATATCAACTTTCTGTGTGCTAATGAATTATGCAAATACAAAATAAGACATTTTAAATAGTATTGCAAAAGTTCATTGTCAGTAATTTCAGACTGATAAAATCAACAAAAAGGAGTAATCACTACTCAGAAGTAAAAAATGGACTCATAACCATGTGCTATGATCAATGTTTTGTGATTATTACATGTCAATATATGCTAAAAATTGATTTCGACCTAGGGGTAACAAGACAAAAGTAATGATATTGAATATTGCTACAATTTCAAAGACATATAATGTGGGATATGTTAATACCTTTTTATGCTACTGTAACAAATTGTGCCACTTATTTATGAGAGAATGTCTTTATTAAGCAGGTGATCACATGCTGACTGACTTAGTTGTAGTGCTGCTAAATGCAAAAGCAGTCATCATTTATGGAATACTATATTGTTTAGAAGGTCATGTGAAAAACATTAAGAGAATATACAGACTTAAGAAGGATTTAAAGAGGGAATATTTAGTGATTACAAAACATTTTAGCTTTAAAGGAAGGAATCAAATGAAGTATGAAAGCATGTTTGGAGTACATGTTAGAGCAACGTAGACTGGTAAAACAATACCTGTTTGAGGCAATGACAGGCAGGTGTAGTAACAGATAGATTTGTCTGTCATCTATACTGTGAAACCATGCACAAAGTTGCTTGCAAAGAAAGATCTGACTTTTAAAGTAAAAAAGTGGCAGTACCTATGGCAATAGCATTATCATACAACTTAGAATTAACTAAGTGTGGTGTTAATCAAATATCGGTTACATTTAAAAATCATAAATGCCTAGAGTCGGGCACAATATTAGATTAAGATGAAGATGAAATTTACTGGTTTAAAGAAAAATAGTATAGAAGATACCATAAGAAAAGCCAGTCAGAGACATTCAGCAAAGCAGTGGAAGGATGGTGTAACAAAAGTTGATGGACAGTCAAGCTTGACTGGCACAAATAGACAACAGAGTGGCTCTGAATCAAGGAAGGTGGCAATAGTTGATAAACTTCCCACCCTCGTGTAAAATGTGTAAACAGAGGGGTTGTTTATGATGATGATGATGATGAATATTTAAGACTCTGTTTGCTTAATACAGCTTAAATGAATAAGTTTTATATATTTTTTAAAAATAACTGTCTATAGTTTTGGGCACAGGAATCCAAACATTTTATTAAAACAAGAAAGTATAAAACCAGTCTTGACTATACTGGCTGAAGCATTTTTTGCAAGCATACAAAAGGGCTATTAAAGATATTGGTTCACATCTTGAAGGTGTCCAGTCCCTGCAACACAACAATTAATTATATTCTCTTCATGTACCCCAGTGACAAGCATTTAACCACTAATTCTGTGCCAGACATGTTTCTACTCTTGAAGAGATTTAAACTCTAGGTTAGATTTGGTAAACCCAGATTAGATAGATGAGTGTACAGCACAGAACTTCAAGACAGAAATGTATAGTCATGAAGATATTTTACCACAGAAAGCAAACACCGATTAGAAAACACACAACTAACAAATTATGTGGACTTCATTGTTCCAAGGACTGACTATTTAATGTGTATTATTGCTATAAGATATGGTACTTGGAGAAGAGATGTGCACCTTATATGTAGTGCTTAACAACCAGGTGGTGTAGAACCAGTTTTGAAGAACCACCTGATCTGATGAGCAAGGTAAGGTTATGGAAGTAGTAATTGTCTAACATCCACCTTTAGTGAGACAGATGATGCAAAATTCATCTGGAAATAACAGGTAACCTATGCTGTAACCATATCTCTCAACTATCCAAGATTTCCACAGAATATGCAGATTTGTGTTACAGTTTTGGTCTATTTTTCATAACATTATTGGTTTTCTCATTATAAAAGGTAGAAATAATAACATTTTAATACAATGATGCTTACTGTAATGTCTTTAAATGTCAATGGTCTCACAGATAAATATTAAAAAGAAAGAATAGTGAACTATATTAAAAAAATGGAGATGGCAAATAGGTATGTTACAAGAGACAATTGAAAAGAACTGAACATGTGAATTTGATAAAAAAAGGTTTTCAGGGTGGTTATTCAGCAGAACCTGGGAAAACGGAAAATAGGAGTGTTTATGTTAATTGCAAGAGGAGCTACAACAGTGATAGAAAAAGATAAAAAAGATAATACTGGTACATTGATAGTACTAAGGGGCTACTGGCAAGGGAGGAGGGTTACACTGCCATGTATTTATATTCCACCTAAAACTGCTATATTGGAGCTTAACAAAATGCTGGGAGAAATAATCAGTTTTCAGTAAGGAATATTACTTATTGGTGGGGACTGAAATTTGATTTGCAGCAGCGAAGATGTGTGGGGGGGCAGAATGGAAAGTATAAAAATGGTGGGTAGACTTTTGAAGAAATGTATGACTATATTTGGCATGGAAAATGTGATCAGTAATAGGAATTTGCAGTGAATTTACATATTATTCCCCAAGATATAAAAACTGGGCTAGGCTAGACAGAATTTACATTTCACAGGAGCATGTGCATTTAATTAAAGGTCTTTATGCACATCCAATAACTATTTCAGATCATGCACCAAGAATAACTAATATAAAAACACAAGGTAATGAAATTAAAATGAGACACTGGCACTTTCCTACCTATTTGTCGAAAAGAGAGGAATTTAAGAAATGGGTAGTGGAGATTTTTCTGGAGCTATTCGAGAGGATAGAAATTACTTCTGAAAATATAGCTAAGGCGTGGGTCAAATTAAGGTGGAGTTTAAAAATGGGGTGGAAATAAAAGAAAGACACCATACGGTTAAGAAGCAACAAGAATCATTTAGAGGGATTAACAAATGTTAAAGTATTGCAGAATATGAGGAATCTCACAGAACAAGAAGAGGATCAACTGCAGAATGCTAAGCAGAAAATAAGGGATTACCTTGATAATATACACACGTTTATAAAGATTGTTATTAGGCAACTGTTGTTTGATAATAACACTAGAGCACAAAAATTTTTTTAGCACAATGACTCAGGCAACAGAAAGTAGAAAGGGCTGTCACCAAGCTTAGAGAGCCTATAACAAGAAAGATAACAAGAGATCCTGTATTGGTATTAGAAATAATTGGGAACATATTTTTGGGAGTGCAGTGAGTTGGCAGACTTTTAGGATTCCCCGTGGAGTGCACTGTCAGAAATGCTGGATGGACAGATTGGTGTGATGAGGGAGATCATTTTTTTGAGCTCTGATACAGAATTGGAATTGCCTAGACATGGTAAGACCTTACTGTAATCTAATTGTGGTGGTTGCCAAAAAAGCAATGACTAGAAAATGGAAATCAGAATCTAAACCCGCTATACTAGAAGTAGTGAATATAATAAAAGAGATAAAACATTTGGAACTGAGATCTTTAGAAAAGGGAAGGAGCAAACTAGATAGGAAACAAATGGGAATTGGGGGAACTGTACATACAGGGTAAGAATGAGGTTTAAAAGAAGGTAGGACATAATGACTGAAAATGATTGAGATTATAATGATGGATAATGTTTGCAACTGGGAGTGTGTCAGTATGGTTTGTGATGTAAAATGCTTGCAACTAGGATTGTATCAGTGTGGTTCGTTTTCATTTATATAAATGTATAATTGCCTATGTTGTAAATGATGGTTTAATAAAGATGTTCCTAGTTTAAAAAAATGTAGGAAATGAATAATTTATGTAATGTTGCTTAGGTTATATGATATATAGAAACATATGTGAAATATAATGTTTGTAAATGTGAACTTGTTAATACAGTTTGATTACAAGTGATAATTCAACAGAGCTGTAAAAAACACTTGGGGTTTTATAGCAAATCATTGGACACTGGTGTCTATAAATAATAACAGGCTTGATTTTCAGTCTTCATATCCCTAAAAAGATGCATGCTAATGCAAAACCTGTTATTCTGTCAACTTAATTTCTAAAGAAAGGCTTAAGGTCTGTCACTGAGTTTGTTGGACTTTTGTCTCTCCATTATTTTTGGCTTTGTTCGAAATTCTTGCACTAAGAGGATGAAAGGTATATTTGTACACTAAGATGGATATCTGAGAAAATCCTTAACTGAAGTATAGATTCAGACCAAAGTTATATCTGGAGAAATGCCAAATCAATTTTAGACTCCAGGATGGATAACAGATTAGAACTTTGCACAGTGAAAGACACATGAGCAAATTTACTCCATGTCACTGAACAAAATGGATGCCTTTTGGCACAGCATAAAGAAAAGAACAGAACTTCAAAGGAGCTAGCAAAGTCAGTGTTTCAAATCCAGTGATACCACAGAGGTGAACCCCTAAGCATCAAAAGGAGACAGCCACACCAAATAAATTATAAAGGGACACTGCATAAAAAATTGGTAGCATGTTAAACATTGCAAGCAAGCAGGAATACTCCCTTAAAAACATTTGTGACAAAATGTGCATACATTACATTCATATTTATAATAAAATATCAATATTGAATACCTGTATTAGCATTTCAATAGATCAAGGACATTGGTTTGATGATAACAATGCTATCCTAGCTATACAGATTTGAAATTCATTGTGAAACAAAAGTCATTGTGAAACATGCAAACAAGAACCCACTGCTATATTGTTTCCTTATCCAGTTGAAATGCAAAGGGTGATATATTCATGGTGAAGTACACAAACACACACACACACACACACACACACACACACACACACACACACACACACACACACACACACATAGTTACTGCATCTGTACTTCAGGAGACCACTTAAGAACTAAGCCCAGTTTCTCAATTATTTCAGAACAATGAATGCCTGGTTAAGGTACTTGCTCAGAATCACACTGCAGGAAACTGGAGGATCAAACCCTGGACTGCAGGAAGCAGGTCATTAACAATTCACAACATTAGTTATTTGTATTAACTGTCAGACCTACCTGTCTCCAGGTAAAGGCTGCAAGTAGTGCAGCTCCGGCAATGAGTAATTGTCATGCTTTACATTGTAATAATATATTCTATTAATAATAACACTACATTTGTCAATGAGTAATTGTCACACTTTACATTCTAATGATATATTCTGGTAATAATAATACTACATTTGTCAATGAGTAATTGTCATGCTTTACATTGTAATGATATATTCTAGTAATAATAATACTACATTTGTCAATGAGTAATTGTCATGCTTTACATTGTAATGATATATTCTAGTAATAATAATACTACACTGATAAGAAATGATAATAGTGATGATGATATGCAAGCAGTAGAAAAAATGCAGAACTGTATTCCCTTTACAAGCTGTAAAAATGTATATGTTGCTTATATAAAGTGAGTAGGATGTGGGTTTTATCCCTACAAACATGGACAAACATAACACACACATACAGGAGACATAGGATGAACAGAAAATACTTTGGAAGACTTTTTTATTCCATTTTGGATATATCAAGACATAAATTTTATAGTATATGCATAAAAATCACAGTGAGAAGTTAATAAAGGTCCATAAGAGTTTTGTACATTCCCTCTTAGATGTATAGACATATATTGTACAGGATATCAAATCCAGTTGCTCAAAACGTATACAGAAAGGTAAAGATAAATAGATAGGTAGATAGATAGATAGATAGATAGATAGATAGATAGATAGACAGACAGAGAGATATACATCTATATATACATATTTTTATTTGCTTAACTACAACCTGCTTTATGAAAACTACAAGGAAATTGACTCGTGCTATTTGATAAAATAATGATTTTTGTATCTTAAATGTGAGACATTCTTAGCAAATATGCCAAGTAGTACATCTGACAATCAACTCTATTAACAATTAATACAATTCTAGCATTGTTGTAAATGTCTAATAAGGAGGCATTTTTTCAGCATGAATTAGTATTTGCATTTCTTTACAGTCCATTGCTCATAATACAGGTATTTGCACTAGTGATCTCAGGCACAGTAGCTCAAGATGGCAGATTCTCAGCTGCAAATGCTCACTTCACAGAAGGAGTGATGTGCCATAGCTAAAACGGATGTACTTTACTTGACCTAATCTCACAACCTCCTTCAGAGAAAGCAAGAAAAGTTTTTCTTTGCCTGGTAGTGATCACTGTTTTTGTAATGTGCTGCATTAAGAGTGATGATATTAACATAAGGGTACAGTGAGGCTTGCATCCGTGTAAAATTACTTTTTGTAAAACATTTTTCTGTGCATGCTATTTAATCAGATTTTGACAATGAGCAGTATGTGTGTTACAATCAACATATACTCAAGCTGTCAGCCACAACCAGTTTTCCAAGCTGTTGTGATACATGCTCAAACATTTCAAGGAAAAGTACATGATCTGTATTAAGTGAATAAAGGTAATTTTTTCCTGAGAAAACCCAAAGTCACAGACACACTTCATAGTTTTTTCCTCTCCCCATTTCTCTCATCTATAGAGTTAAAATGTCCTGGAGGGATATCCAAAGGAAAAGTATGTTGTCAAAAGGAAAATATATAATCTAAAAGAAATTAAGTTATTCTGCAACATTATGTAAAAGACAAATCATATTGTGATGATAAATGGAAGAAATAAGAAAGTAAATGTCAAACTATAAACAGTTAAGTCTGAGAAAATTTGCATCAATTATTATACTCAGTGGAATAGCATAGTTATTGAACTTTGCCAGCTAGTTATCCCATGGAAGACTTGGTCAATGAGTTTCAGTGCAAATTCAAAATAGGACAGCCTTTTACATGAAGGGGCATGACTGGAGATTGGAAACACACTTTCTGTACTCTGCAGATACCTCTCATGTAGTTTTGGTTTATGTATGCATTTGAATTTATTATCTAGGTAGGTGGGGTGGTTCAACCAAGGATAATTTTTAGTTATGAACTAGGTCACAAGCAAAAAATAATAAGAGTAAAACTAGCTTTTTCAGTCTTGACTGGAAATAAAGAGAACACTAGTAATGTCTTTCGGCTTTTTCTGGTTAGGGGTTGCCACAGCGGAACTCTGGTCTGCTAATGATTGGCAGTGGATTTTTACGGTGCCGAGTTGCCAGCCTGACACCCAACCTTCAAAGAAGGCACACCCATTCATGCACGCACCTACCTGCATGTCTTTAACATCACTCGACCGTGGGGAGGACATGCAGACTCCAAACAGAAGGTGCTCCAGCCGAGACTCGAACGGGAGAACCTCTTGCTGTAAGGCGACAACACTAACCACTGCACCACCATGACCCTATGAAATAAAGAGAACACTAAATGTAGTCAATTGTAATAAATACATAGTAACTACAACTTATTTGGTACCTATTGTAGTATGTAATTAAAGAGAATCCCAGCTGAACTAACTTCAGTTAGCACCACAAAATGAGGATATATACAAAACAATATTAACTTATATGCAATAATAGTAATTTTACATAAGTAAAAAAAGAAAATTCAAAACATTATAGGCACAAGAAAAGTGAAGGGAACAGCAGATATAGATATATAGATATTTAGTCAGCAGTATATAGCAAATTAACTGTAGTGTAAACTCTAATTTTTTAAATTAACCTGGCATCCTATCATTTCATTTAATAAAATTTCTCTTAGCTTCAACAGTTCTTGCTTGTGATTCTTTCTTGATTCTGACCTCCGACATGCAAACTATCAACTTTAAAGTAAACTGCATTATTCACATGAATTGCACATTAAGAATAATTTAATTATTTATTATTTTTTTTCTGTTGTTAATTTCAATGCTTTCATACTCGCATAAACTAGTACATTTTAATCTGCCAATATGAGTTACAAGTTCGTACAGGAAGGAAGATGCCAGGAGGAATAAACTCAGCATGGTATGGGTGAAACTGGAATCACGATTCATTTCATTTACAAAGAAACAATAGTCTTCATGCTTATTACTACTAAAAATGTGAGACAGAATGGTTTAGGATCATAGGATCATAGGAGATTACTAGGCTATTAACCCAGAGGTAATTTTTAAGCCCAGCTGTTTCATCCCAATTAATACCACAGAAATGCTAGTCAGTACCAAAGATTGCATTTAGTGATGACTGACAATGTTCAGGAGGGTTGTCAACATTATCCCCAGTAAGACTGTATGTTGCCCCATCCACTCATCCAGGTTCCTCTTGAACAGTGTCATAGAGGTGCTCTGTTTCACATGCATTGGTAGCCTGTTCCAAAGATGCAGCAGCTGCTGGGAGATAAATCTGTCCTTCCAGCATATTCTATTTAAGTTGCAGGCCATATTTATGTCCTTGGAATGGGTAACCCTAGTCCTGTTTGATTTACAGATATGCAACACAACAAATTCATTAGGTTTAGTTGTTGGAATGCTATGTAGGCCAGGCATAAGTCTCCACTAAGATGTCTATATGATACGAAGTATAGTGACAGGGACTTCAGTCAGTCTGTGTAAGGCACATACTATACTGGATCTCCTTCATCTTCTTTGTTAGAAACCTCTGAAGTCTCTCTAATTGCTGCAGGTGCTTAGTACAGTACATGCCAAATGGGGCATTATACCCAATTATGGGCTGGATAAGTGCTGAGTATTGGGAGGCTATAACTTCTTTTACTCTCGAGGTGATGCCTTTACTAATCAAGTGTGTTATGTAGAAATCTTTCCTTACTATAGTAGACACATTGTGGTCAAAGTTAAGGTTGCAGTCAACTTGAGATCCCAGGTCTCTTACCACTTCATGGGTACTTAGGGTATTGTTGTTGATTTGATAGTGTGAGAAGACATTGTAAATAATGAATTTGATCTCTATTTAAAAGAAGAGCAGTGCTAAGAAATTATGTATAATCAGATGTATTAAGTGATATGCAATGACGTTCTGCATTAAAAACTAGAAGTCATTGCTCAAATGCTGCATCAAACATATCAACTTTCTGTGTGCTAATGAATTATGCAAATACAAAATAAGACATTTTAAATAGTATTGCAAAAGTTCATTGTCAGTAATTTCAGACTGATAAAATCAACAAAAAGGAGTAATCACTACTCAGAAGTAAAAAATGGACTCATAACCATGTGCTATGATCAATGTTTTGTGATTATTACATGTCAATATATGCTAAAAATTGATTTTGACCTAGGGGTAACAAGACAAAAGTAATGATATTGAATATTGCTACAATTTCAAAGACATATAATGTGGGATATGTTAATACCTTTTTATGCTACTGTAACAAATTGTGCCACTTATTTATGAGAGAATGTCTTTATTAAGCAGGTGATCACATGCTGACTGACTTAGTTGTAGTGCTGCTAAATGCAAAAGCAGTCATCATTTATGGAATACTATATTGTTTAGAAGCTCATGTGAAAAACATTAAGAGAATATACAGACTTAAGAAGGATTTAAAGAGGGAATATTTAGTGATTACAAAACATTTTAGCTTTAAAGGAAGGAATCAAATGAAGTATGAAAGCATGTTTGGAGTACATGTTAGAGCAATGTAGACTGGTAAAACAATACCTGTTTGAGGCAATGACAGGCAGGTGTAGTAACAGATAGATTTGTCTGTCATCTATACTGTGAAACCATGCACAAAGTTGCTTGCAAAGAAAGATCTGACTTTTAAAGTAAAAAAGTGGCAGTACCTATGGCAATAGCATTATCATACAACTTAGAATTAACTAAGTGTGGTGTTAATCAAATATCGGTTACATTTAAAAATCATAAATGCCAAGAGTCGGGCACAATATTAGATTAAGATGAAGATGAAATTTACTGGTTTAAAGAAAAATAGTATAGAAGATACCATAAGAAAAGCCAGTCAGAGACATTCAGCAAAGCAGTGGAAGGATGGTGTAACAAAAGTTGATGGACAGTCAAGCTTGACTGGCACAAATAGACAACAGAGTGGCTCTGAATCAAGGAAGGTGGCAATAGTTGATAAACTTCCCACCCTCATGTAAAATGTGTAAACAGAGGGGTTGTTTCTGATGATGATGATGATGAATATTTAAGACTCTGTTTGCTTAATACAGCTTAAATGAATAAGTTTTATATATTTTTTAAAAATAACTGTCTATAGTTTTGGGCACAGGAATCCAAACATTTTATTAAAACAAGAAAGTATAAAACCAGTCTTGACTATACTGGCTGAATCATTTTTTGCAAGCATACAAAAGGGCTATTAAAGATATTGGTTCACATCTTGAAGGTGTCCAGTCCCTGCAACACAACAATTAATTATATTCTCTTCATGTACCCCAGTGACAAGCATTTAACCACTAATTCTGTGCCAGACATGTTTCTACTCTTGAAGAGATTTAAACTCTAGGTTAGATTTGGTAAACCCAGATTAGATAGATGAGTGTACAGCACAGAACTTCAAGACAGAAATGTATAGTCATGAAGATGTTTTACCACAGAAAGCAAACACAGATTAGAAAACACACAACTAACAAATTATGTGGACTTCATTGTTCCAAGGACTGACTATTTAATGTGTATTATTGCTATAAGATATGGTACTTGGAGAAGAGATGTGCACTTATATGTAGTGTTTAACAACCAGGTGGTGTAGAACCAGTTTTGAAGAACCACCTGATCTGATGAGCAAGGTAAGGTTATGGAAGTAGTAATTGTCTAACATCCACCTTTAGTGAGACAGATGATACAAAATTCATCTGGAAATAACAGGTAACCTATGCTGTAACCATATCTCTCAACTATCCAAGATTTACACAGAATATGCAGATTTGTGTTACAGTTTTGGTCTATTTTTCATAACATTATTGGTTTTCTCATATAAAAGGTAGAAATAATAAAATTTTAATACAATGATGCTTTCTGTAATGTCTTTAAATGTCAATGGTCTCACAGATAAATATAAAAAAGAAAGAATAGTGAACTATATTAAAAATATGTAGAGGGCAAATAGGTATGTTACAAGAGACACAATTGAAAAGAACTGAACATGTGAATTTGATAAAAAAAGGTTTTCAGGGTGGTTATTCAGCAGAATACCTGGGACAACGGAAAATAGGAGTGCTTATGTTAATTGCAAGAGGAGCTCCAACAGTGATAGAAAAAGATAAAAAAGATAATACTGGTACATTGATAGTACTAAGGGGCTACTGGCAAAGGAGGAGGGTTACACTGCCATGTATTTATATTCCACCTAAAACTGCTATATTGGAGCTTAACAAAATGCTGGGAGAAATAATCAGTTTTCAGTAAGGAATATTACTTATTGGTGGGGACTGAAATTTGATTTGCAGCAGCAAAGATGTGTTTGGGGGCAGAATGGAAAGTATAAAAATGGAGGGTAGACTTTTGAAGAAATGTATGACTATATTTGGCATGGAAAATGTGATCAGTAATAGGAATTTGCAGTGAATTTACATATTATTCCCCAAGATATAAAAACTGGGCTAGGCTAGACAGAATTTACATTTCACAGGAGCATGTGCATTTAATTAAAGGTCTTTATGCACATCCAATAACTATTTCAGATCATGCACCAAGAATAACTAATATAAAAACACAAGGTAATGAAATTAAAATGAGACACTGGCACTTTCCTACCTATTTGTCAAAAAGAGAGGAATTTAAGAAATAGGTAGTGGAGATTTTTCCGGAGCTATTCGAGAGGATAGAAATTACTTCTGAAAATATAGCTAAGGCATGGGTAAAATTAAGGTGGAGTTTAAAAATGGGGTGGAAATAAAAGAAAGGCACCATATGGTTAAGAAGCAACAAGAATAATTTAGAGGGATTAACAAATGTTAAAGTATTGCAGAATATGGGGAATCTCACAGAACAAGAAGAGGATCAACTGCAGAATGCTAAGCAGAAAATAAGGGATTACCTTGATAATATACACACGTTTATAAAGATTGTTATTAGGCAACTGTTGTTTGATAATAACACTAGAGCACAAAAATTTTTTTAGCACAATGACTCAGGCAACAGAAAGTAGAAAGGGCTGTCACCAAGCTTAGAGAGCCTATAACAAGGAAGATAACAAGAGATCCTGTAGAGGTATTAGAAATAATTGGGAACATATTTTTGGGAGTGCAGTGAGTTGGCAGACTTTTAGGATTCCCCGTGGAGTGCACTGTCAGAAATGCTGGATGGACAGATTGGTGTGATGAGGGAGATCATTTTTTTGAGCTCTGATACAGAATTGGAATTGCCTAGACATGGTAAGACCTTACTGTAATCTAATTGTGGTGGTTGCCAAAAAAGCAATGACTAGAAAATGGAAATCAGAATCTAAACCCGCTATACTAGAAGTAGTGAATATAATAAAAGAGATAAAACATTTGGAAATGAGATCTTTAGAAAAGGGAAGGAGCAAACTAGATAGGAAACAAATGGGAATTGGGGGAACTGTACATACAGGGTAAGAATGAGGTTTAAAAGAAGGTAGGACATAATGACTGAAAATGATTGAGATTATAATGATGGATAATGTTTGCAACTGGGAGTGTGTCAGTATGGTTTGTGATGTAAAATGCTTGCAACTAGGATTGTATCAGTGTGGTTCGTTTTCATTTATATAAATGTATAATTGTCTATGTTGTAAATGATGGTTTAATAAAGATGTTCCTAGTTTAAAAAAATGTAGGAAATGAATAATTTATGTAATGTTGCTTAGGTTATATGATATATAGAAACATATGTGAAGTATAATGTTTGTAAATGTGAACTTGTTAATACAGTTTGATTACAAGTGATAATTCAACAGAGCTGTAAAAAACACTTGGGGTTTTATAGCAAATCATTGGACACTGGTGTCTATAAATAATAACAGGCTTGATTTTCAGTCTTCATATCCCTAAAAAGATGCATGCTAATGCAAAACCTGTTATTCTGTCAACTTAATTTCTAAATAAAGGCTTAAGGTCTGTCACTGAGTTTGTTGGACTTTTGTCTCTCCATTATTTTTGGCTTTGTTCGAAATTCTTGCACTAAGAGGATGAAAGGTATATTTGTACACTAAGATGGATATCTGAGAAAATCCTTAACTGAAGTATAGATTCAGACCAAAGTTATATCTGGAGAAATGCCAAATCAATTTTAGACTCCAGGATGGATGACAGATTAGAACTTTGCACAGTGAAAGACACATGAGCAAATTTACTCCATGTCACTGAACAAAATGGATGCCTTTTGGCACAGCATCCAGAAAAGAACAGAAGTCCAAAGGAGCTACCAAAGTCAGTGTTTCAAATCCAGTGATACCACAGAGGTGAACCCCTAAGCATCAAAAGGAGACAGCCACACCAAATAAATTATAAAGCGACACTGCATAAAACATTGGTAGCATGTTAAACATTGCAAGCAAGCAGGAATAATTCTTTAAAAACATTTCTGACAAAATGTGCATACATTACATTCATATTTATAATAAAATATCAATATTGAATACCTGTATTAGCATTTCAATAGATCAAGGACATTGGTTTGATGATAACAATGCTATCCTAGCTATACAGATTTGAAATTCATTGTGAAACAAAAGTCATTGTGAAACATGCAAACAAGAACCCACTGCTATATTGTTTCCTTATCCAATTGAAATGCAAAGGGTGATATATTCATGCTGAAGTACACAAACACACACACACACACACACACACACACACACACACACACACACACACACACACACACACACACACACAGTTACTGCATCTGTACTTCAGGAGACCACTTAAGAACTAAGCCCAGTTTCTCAATTATTTCAGAGCAATGAATGCCTGGTTAAGGTACTTGCTCAGAATCACACTGCAGGAAACTGGAGGCACAAACCCTGGACTGCAGGAAGCAGGTCATTAACAATTCACAACATTAATTATTTGTATTAACTGCCAGACCTACCTGTCTCCAGGTAAAGGCTGCAAGTAGTGCAGCTCTGGCAATGAGTAATTGTCATGCTTTACATTGTAATGATATATTCTATTAATAATAATACTACATTTGTCAATGAGTAATTGTCATGCTTTACATTGTAATGATATATTCTATTAATAATAATACTACATTTGTCAATGAGTAATTGTCATGCTTTACATTGTAATGATATATTCTAGTAATAATAATACTACATTTGTCAATGAGTAATTGTCATGCTTTACATTGTAATGATATATTCTAGTAATAATAATACTACATTTGTCAATGAGTAATTGTCATGCTTTACATTGTAATGATATATTCTAGTAATAATAATACTACATTTGTCAATGAGTAATTGTCATGCTTTACATTGTAATGATATATTCTAGTAATAATAATACTACATTTGTCAATGAGTAATTGTCATGCTTTACATTGTAATGATATATTCTATTAATAATAATACTACATTTGTCAATGAGTAATTGTCATGCTTTACATTGTAATGATATATTCTAGTAATAATAATACTACATTTGTCAATGAGTAATTGTCATGCTTTATATTGTAATGATATATTCTAGTAATAATAATACTACATTTGTCAATGAGTGATTGTCATGCTTTACATTGTAATGATATATTCTAGTAATAATAATACTACATTTGTCAATGAGTAATTGTCATGCTTTACATTGTAATGATGTATTCTAGTAATAATAATACTACATTTGTCAATGAGTAATTGTCATGCTTTACATTGTAATGATATATTCTAGTAATAATAATACTACATTTGTCAATGAGTAATTGTCATGCTTTACATTGTAATGATATATTCTAGTAATAATAATACTACATTTGTCAATGAGTAATTGTCATGCTTTACATTGTAATGATATATTCTAGTAATAATAATACTACATTTGTCAATGAGTAATTGTCATGCTTTACATTGTAATGATATATTCTATTAATAATAATACTACATTTGTCAATGAGTAATTGTCATGCTTTACATTGTAATGATATATTCTAGTAATAATAATACTACATTTGTCAATGAGTAATTGTCATGCTTTACATTGTAATGATATATTCTAGTAATAATAATACTACATTTGTCAATGAGTAATTGTCATGCTTTACATTGTAATGATATATTCTAGTAATAATAATACTACATTTGTCAATGAGTAATTGTCATGCTTTACATTGTAATGATATATTCTAGTAATAATAATACTACATTTGTCAATGAGTAATTGTCACGCTTTACATTGTAATGATATATTCTATTAATAATAATGCTACATTTGTCAATGAGTAATTGTCACGCTTTACATTGTAATGATATATTCTGGTATTAATAATACTACATTTGTCAATGAGTAATTGTCATGCTTTACATTGTAATGATATATTCTAGTAATAATAATACTACATTTGTCAATGAGTAATTGTCATGCTTTACATTGTAATGATATATTCTAGTAATAATAATACTACACTGATAAGAAATGATAATAGTGATGATGATATGCAAGCAGTAGAAAAAATGCAGAACTGTATTCCCTTTACAAGCTGTAAAAATGTATATGTTGCTTATATAAAGTGAGTAGGATATGGGTTTTATCCCTACAAACATGGACAAACATAACACACACATACAGGAGACATAGGATGAACAGAAAATACTTTGGAAGACTTTTTTATTCCATTTTGGATATATCAAGACATAAATTTTATAGTATATGCATAAAATTCACAGTGAGAAGTTAATAAAGGTCCATAAGAGTTTTGTACATTCCCTCTTAGATGTATAGACATATATTGTACAGGATATCAAATCCAGTTGCTCAAAACGTATACAGAAAGGTAAAGATAAATAGATAGGTAGATAGATAGATAGATAGATAGACAGACAGAGAGATATACATCTATATATACATATTTTTATTTGCTTAACTACAACCTGCTTTATGAAAACTACAAGGAAATTGACTCGTGCTATTTGATCAAATAATGATTTTTGTATCTTAAATGTGAGACATTCTTAGCAAATATGCCAAGTAGTACATCTGACAATCAACTCTATTAACAATTAATACAATTCTAGCATTGTTGTAAATGTCTAATAAGGAGGCATTTTTTCAGCATGAATTAGTATTTGCATTTCTTTACAGTCCATTGCTCATAATACAGGTATTTGCACTAGTGATCTCAGGCACAGTAGCTCAAGATGGCAGATGCAAATGCTCACTTCACAGAAGGAGTGATGTGCCATAGCTAAAACGGATGTACTTTACTTGACCTAATCTCACAACCTTCTTCAGAGAAAGCAAGAAAAGTTTTTCTTTGCCTGGTAGTGATCACTGTTTTTGTAATGTGCTGCATTAAGAGTGATGATATTAACATAAGGGTACAGTGAGGCTTGCATCCGTGTAAAATTACTTTTTGTAAAACATTTTTCTGTGCATGCTATTTAATCAGATTTTGACAATGAGCAGTATGTGTGTTACAATCAACATATACTCAAGCTGTCAGCCACAACCAGTTTTCGCCAAGCTGTTGTGATACATGCTCAAACATTTCAAGGAAAAGTACATGATCTGTATTAAGTGAATAAAGGTAATTTTTTCCTGAGAAAACCCAAAGTCACAGACACACTTCATAGTTTTTTCCTCTCCCCATTTCTCTCATCTATAGAGTTAAAATGTCCTGGAGGGATATCCAAAGGAAAAGTATGTTGTCAAAAGGAAAATATATAATCTAAAAGAAATTAAGTTATTCTGCAACATTATGTAAAAGACAAATCATATTGTGATGATAAATGGAAGAAATAAGAAAGTAAATGTCAAACTATAAACAGTTAGTCTGAGAAAATTTGCATCAATTATTATACTCAGTGGAATAGCATAGTTATTGAACTTTGCCAGCTACTTATCCCATGGAAGACTTGATCAATGAGTCTCAGTGCAAATTCAAAATGGGACAGCCTTTTACATGAAGGGGCATGACTGGAGATTGGAAACACACCTTTCTGTACTCTGCAGATACCTCTCATGTAGTTTTGGTTTATGTATGCATTTGAATTTATTATCTAGGTAGGAGGGTGGTTCAACCAAGGATAATTTTTAGTTATGAACTAGGCCACAAGCAACAAATAATAAGAGTAAAACTAGCTTTTTCAGTCTTGAATGGAAATAAAGAGAACACTAGTAATGTCTTTTGGCTTTTCCTGGTTAGGGGTCGCCTCAGCGGAACTCCAGACTGCTAATGATTGGCAGTGGATTTTTACAGTGCCGAGTTGCCAGCCTGACACCCAACCTTCAAAGAAGGCACACCCATTCATGCACGCACCTACCTGCATGTCTTTAACATCACTCGACCATGGGGAGGACATGCAGACTCCAAACAGAAGATGCTCCAGCTGAGACTCGAACGGGAGAACCTCTTGCTGTAAGGCGACAACACTAACCACTGCACCACCATGACCCTATGAAATAAAGAGAACACTAAATGTAGTCAATTGTAATAAATACATAGTAACTACAACTTATTTGGTACCTATTGTTGTATGTAATTAAAAAGAATCCCAGCTGAACTAACTTCAGTTAGCACCACAAAATGAGGATATATACAAAACAATATTAACTTATATGCAATAATAGTAATTTTACATAAGTAAAAAAAGAAAATTTAAAACATTATAGGCACAAGAAAAGTGAAGGGAACAGCAGATATAGATATATAGATATTTAGTCAGCAGTATATAGCAAATTAACTGTAGTGTAAACTCTAATTTTTTAAATTAACCTGGCATCCTATCATTTCATTTAATAAAATTTCACTTAGTTTCAACAGTTCTTGCTTGTGATTCTTTCTTGATTCTGACCTCCGACATGCAAACTATCAACTTTAAAGTAAACTGCATTATTCACATGAATTGCACATTAAGAATAATTTAATTATTTATTATTTTTTTTCTGTTGTTAATTTCAATGCTTTCATACTTGCATAAACTAGTACATTTTAATCTGCCAATATGAGTTACAAGTTCGTACAGGAAGGAAGATGCCAGGAGGAATAAACTCAGCATGGTATGGGTGAAACTGGAATCGTGATTCATTTCATTTACAAAGAAACAATAGTCTTCATGCTTATTACTACTAAAAATGTGAGACAGAATGGTTTAGGATCATAGGATCATAGGAGATTACTAGGCTATTAACCCAGAGGTAATTTTTAAGCCCAGCTGTTTCATCCCAATTAATACCATAGAAATTCTAGTCAGTACCAAAGATTGCATTTAGTGATGACTGACAATGTTCAGGAGGGTTGTCAACCTTATCCCCAGTAAGACTGTATGTTGCCCCATCCACTCATCCAGGTTCCTCTTGAACAGTGTCATGGAGGTGCTCTGTTTCACATGCATTGGTAGCCTGTTCCAAAGATGCAGCAGCTGCTGGGAGATAAATCTGTCCTTCCAGCATATTCTATTTAAGTTGCAGGCCATATTTATGTCCTTGGAATGGGTAACCCTAGTCCTGTTTGATTTACAGATATGCAACACAACAAATTCATTAGGTTTAGTTGTTGGAATGCTATGTAGGCCAGGCATAAGTCTCCACTAAGATGTCTATATGATACGAAGTTTAGTGACAGGGACTTCAGTCAGTCTGTGTAAGGCACATACTGGATCTCCTTCATCTTCTTTGTTAGAAACCTCTGAAGTCTCTCTAATTGCTGCAGGTGCTTAGTACAGTACATGCCAAATGGGGCATTATACCCAATTATGGGCTGGATAAGTGCTGAGTATTGGGAGGCTATAACTTCTTTTACTCTCGAGGTGATGCCTTTACTAATCAAGTGTGTTATGTAGAAATCTTTCCTTACTATAGTAGACACATTGTGGTCAAAGTTAAGGTTGCAGTCAACTTGAGATCCCAGGTCCCTTACCACTTCATGGGTACTTAGGGTATTGTTGTTGATTTGATAGTGTGAGAAGACATTGTAAATAATGAATTTGATCTCTATTTAAAAGAAGAGCAGTGCTAAGAAATTATGTATAATCAGATTTATTAAGTGGTATGCAATGACGTTCTGCATTAAAAACTAGAAGTCATTGCTCAAATGCTGCATCAAACATATCAACTTTCTGTGTGCTAATGAATTATGCAAATACAAAATAAGACATTTTAAATAGTATTGCAAAAGTTCATTGTCAGTAATTTCAGACTGATAAAATCAACAAAAAGGAGTAATCACTGCTCAGAAGTAAAAAATGGACTCATAACCATGTGCTATGATCAATGTTTTGTGATTATTACATGTCAATATATGCTAAAAATTGATTTCGACCTAGGGGTAACAAGACAAAAGTAATGATATTGAATATTGCTACAATTTCAAAGACATATAATGTGGGATATGTTAATACCTTTTTATGCTACTGTAACAAATTGTGCCACTTATTTATGAGAGAATGTCTTTATTAAGCAGGTGATCACATGCTGACTGACTTAGTTGTAGTGCTGCTAAATGCAAAAGCAGTCATCATTTATGGAATACTATATTGTTTAGAAGCTCATGTGAAAAACATTAAGAGAATATACAGACTTAAGAAGAATTTAAAGAGGGAATATTTAGTGATTACAAAACATTTTAGCTTTAAAGGAAGGAATCAAATGAAGTATGAAAGCATGTTTGGAGTACATGTTAGAGCAATGTAGACTGGTAAAACAATACCTGTTTGAGGCAATGACAGGCAGGTGTAGTAACAGATAGATTTGTCTGTCATCTATACTGTGAAACCATGCACAAAGTTGCTTGCAAAGAAAGATCTGACTTTTAAAGTAAAAAAGTGGCAGTACCTACGGCAATAGCATTATCATACAACTTAGAATTAACTAAGTGTGGTGTTAATCAAATATCGGTTACATTTAAAAATCATAAATGCCTAGAGTCGGGCACAATATTAGATTAAGATGAAGATGAAATTTACTGGTTTAAAGAAAAATAGTATAGAAGATACCATAAGAAAAGCCAGTCAGAGACATTCAGCAAAGCAGTGGAAGGATGGTGTAACAAAAGTTGATGGACAGTCAAGCTTGACTGGCACAAATAGACAACAGAGTGGCTCTGAATCAAGGAAGGTGGCAATAGTTGATAAACTTCCCACCCTCATGTAAAATGTGTAAACTGAGGGGTTGTTTATGATGATGATGATGATGAATATTTAAGACTCTGTTTGCTTAATACAGCTTAAATGAATAAGTTTTATATATTTTTTAAAAATAACTGTCTATAGTTTTGGGCACAGGAATCCAAACATTTTATTAAAACAAGAAAGTATAAAACCAGTCTTGACTATACTGGCTGAAGCATTTTTTGCAAGCATACAAAAGGGCTATTAAAGATATTGGTTCACATCTTGAAGGTGTCCAGTCCCTGCAACACAACAATTAATTATATTCTCTTCATGTACCCCAGTGACAAGCATTTAACCACTAATTCTGTGCCAGACATGTTTCTACTCTTGAAGAGATTTAAACTCTAGGTTAGATTTGGTAAACCCAGATTAGATAGATGAGTGTACAGCACAGAACTTCAAGACAGAAATGTATAGTCATGAAGATGTTTTACCACAGAAAGCAAACACCGATTACAAAACACACAACTAACAAATTATGTGGACTTCATTGTTCCAAGGACTGACTATGTAATGTGTATTATTGCTATACGATATGGTACTTGGAGAAGAGATGTGCACCTTATATGTAGTGCTTAACAACCAGGTGGTGTAGAACCAGTTTTGAAGAATCACCTGATCTGATGAGCAAGGTAAGGTTATGGAAGTAGTAATTGTCTAACATCCACCTTTAGTGAGACAGATGATACAAAATTCATCTGGAAATAACAGGTAACCTATGCTGTAACCATATCTCTCAACTATCCAAGATTTACACAGAATATGCAGATTTGTGTTACAGTTTTGGTCTATTTTTCATAACATTATTGGTTTTCTCATATAAAAGGTAGAAATAATAACATTTTAATACAATGATGCTTTCTGTAACGTCTTTAAATGTCAATGGTCTCACAGATAAATATAAAAAAGAAAGAATAGTGAACTATATTAAAAATATGTAGAGGGCAAATAGGTATGTTACAAGAGACACAATTGAAAAGAACTGAACATGTGAATTTGATAAAAAAAGGTTTTCAGGGTGGTTATTCAGCAGAATACCTGGGACAACGGAAAATAGGAGTGCTTATGTTAATTGCAAGAGGAGCTCCAACAGTGATAGAAAAAGATAAAAAAGATAATACTGGTACATTGATAGTACTAAGGGGCTACTGGCAAAGGAGGAGGGTTACACTGCCATGTATTTATATTCCACCTAAAACTGCTATATTGGAGCTTAACAAAATGCTGGGAGAAATAATCAGTTTTCAGTAAGGAATATTACTTATTGGTGGGGACTGAAATTTGATTTGCAGCAGCAAATATGTGTTTGGGGCAGAATGGAAAGTATAAAAATGGAGGGTAGACTTTTGAAGAAATGTATGACTATATTTGGCATGGAAAATGTGATCAGTAATAGGAATTTGCAGTGAATTTACATATTATTCCCCAAGATATAAAAACTGGGCTAGGCTAGACAGAATTTACATTTCACAGGAGCATGTGCATTTAATTAAAGGTCTTTATGCACATCCAATAACTATTTCAGATCATGCACCAAGAATAACTAATATAAAAACACAAGGTAATGAAATTAAAATGAGACACTGGCACTTTCCTACCTATTTGTCAAAAAGAGAGGAATTTAAGAAATAGGTAGTGGAGATTTTTCCGGAGCTATTCGAGAGGATAGAAATTACTTCTGAAAATATAGCTAAGGCATGGGTAAAATTAAGGTGGAGTTTAAAAATGGGGTGGAAATAAAAGAAAGGCACCATATGGTTAAGAAGCAACAAGAATCATTTAGAGGGATTAACAAATGTTAAAGTATTGCAGAATATGGGGAATCTCACAGAACAAGAAGAGGATCAACTGCAGAATGCTAAGCAGAAAATAAGGGATTACCTTGATAATATACACACGTTTATAAATATTGTTATTAGGCAACTGTTGTTTGATAATAACACTAGAGCACAAAAATTTTTTAGCACAATGACTCAGGCAACAGAAAGTAGAAAGGGCTGTCACCAAGCTTAGAGAGCCTATAACAAGGAAGATAACAAGAGATCCTGTAGAGGTATTAGAAATAATTGGGAACATATTTTTGGGAGTGCAGTGAGTTGGCAGACTTTTAGGATTCCCCGTGGAGTGCACTGTCAGAAATGCTGGATGGACAGATTGGTGTGATGAGGGAGATCATTTTTTTGAGCTCTGATACAGAATTGGAATTGCCTAGACATGGTAAGACCTTACTGTAATCTAATTGTGGTGGTTGCCAAAAAAGCAATGACTAGAAAATGGAAATCAGAATCTAAACCCGCTATACTAGAAGTAGTGAATATAATAAAAGAGATAAAACATTTGGAACTGAGATCTTTAGAAAAGGGAAGGAGCAAACTAGATAGGAAACAAATGGGAATTGGGGGAACTGTACATACAGGGTAAGAATGAGGTTTAAAAGAAGGTAGGACATAATGACTGAAAATGATTGAGATTATAATGATGGATAATGTTTGCAAATGGGAGTGTGTCAGTATGGTTTGTGATGTAAAATGCTTGCAACTAGGATTGTATCAGTGTGGTTCGTTTTCATTTATATAAATGTATAATTGCCTATGTTGTAAATGATGGTTTAATAAAGATGTTCCTAGTTTAAAAAAATGTAGGAAATGAATAATTTATGTAATGTTGCTTAGGTTATATGATATATAGAAACATATGTGAAGTATAATGTTTGTAAATGTGAACTTGTTAATACAGTTTGATTACAAGTGATAATTCAACAGAGCTGTAAAAAACACTTGGGGTTTTATAGCAAATCATTGGACACTGGTGTCTATAAATAATAACAGGCTTGATTTTCAGTCTTCATATCCCTAAATAATGCATGCTAATGCAAAACCTGTTATTCTGTCAACTTAATTTCTAAATAAAGGCTTAAGGTCTGTCACTGAGTTTGTTGGACTTTTGTCTCTCCATTATTTTTGGCTTTGTTCGAAATTCTTGCACTAAGAGGATGAAAGGTATATTTGTACACTAAGATGGATATCTGAGAAAATCCTTAACTGAAGTATAGATTCAGACCAAAGTTATATCTGGAGAAATGCCAAATCAATTTTAGACTCCAGGATGGATGACAGATTAGAACTTTGCACAGTGAAAGACACATGAGCAAATTTACTCCATGTCACTGAACAAAATGGATGCCTTTTGGCACAGCATCCAGAAAAGAACAGAAGTCCAAAGGAGCTACCAAAGTCAGTGTTTCAAATCCAGTGATACCACAGAGGTGAACCCCTAAGCATCAAAAGGAGACAGCCACACCAAATAAATTATAAAGCGACACTGCATAAAACATTGGTAGCATGTTAAACATTGCAAGCAAGCAGGAATAATTCTTTAAAAACATTTCTGACAAAATGTGCATACATTACATTCATATTTATAATAAAATATCAATATTGAATACCTGTATTAGCATTTCAATAGATCAAGGACATTGGTTTAATGATAACAATGCTATCCTAGCTATACAGATTTGAAATTCATTGTGAAACAAAAGTCATTGTGAAACATGCAAACAAGAACCCATTGCTATATTGTTTCCTTATCCAATTGAAATGCAAAGGGTAATATATTCATGCTGAAGTACACAAACACACACACACACACAGTTACTGCATCTGTACTTCAGGAGACCACTTAAGAGCTAAGCCCAGTTTCTCAATTATTTCAGAGCAATGAATGCCTGGTTAAGGTACTTGCTCAGAATCACACTGCAGGAAACTGGAGGCTCAAACCCTGGACTGCAGGACGCAGGTCATTAACAATTCACAACATTAATTATTTGTATTAACTGCCAGACCTACCTGTCTCCAGGTAAAGGCTGCAAGTAGTGCAGCTCCGGCAATGAGTAATTGTCATGCTTTACATTGTAATACTATATTCTATTAATAATAATACTACATTTGTCAATGAGTAATTGTCATGCTTTACATTGTAATGATATATTCTATTAATAATAATACTACATTTGTCAATGAGTAATTGTCATGCTTTACATTGTAATGATATATTCTAGTAATAATAATACTACATTTGTCAATGAGTAATTGTCATGCTTTACATTGTAATGATATATTCTAGTAATAATAATACTACATTTGTCAATGAGTAATTGTCATGCTTTACATTGTAATGATATATTCTAGTAATAATAATACTACATTTGTCAATGAGTAATTGTCATGCTTTACATTGTAATGATATATTCTATTAATAATAATACTACATTTGTCAATGAGTAATTGTCATGCTTTACATTGTAATGATATATTCTAGTAATAATAATACTACATTTGTCAATGAGTAATTGTCATGCTTTACATTGTAATGATATATTCTAGTAATAATAATACTACATTTGTCAATGAGTAATTGTCATGCTTTACATTGTAATGATATATTCTAGTAATAATAATACTACATTTGTCAATGAGTAATTGTCATGCTTTACATTGTAATGATATATTCTAGTAATAATAATACTACATTTGTCAATGAGTAATTGTCATGCTTTACATTGTAATGATATAGTCTATTAATAATAATACTACATTTGTCAATGAGTAATTGTCATGCTTTAGATTGTAATGATATATTCTAGTAATAATAATACTACATTTGTCAATGAGTAATTGTCATGCTTTACATTGTAATGATATATTCTATTAATAATAATACTACATTTGTCAATGAGTAATTGTCATGCTTTACATTGTAATGATATATTCTAGTAATAATAATACTACATTTGTCAATGAGTAATTGTCACGCTTTACATTGTAATGATATATTCTGGTAATAATAATACTACATTTGTCAATGAGTATTTGTCATGCTTTACATTGTAATGATATATTCTAGTAATAATAATACTACACTGATAAGAAATGATAATAGTGATGATGATATGCAAGCAGTAGAAAAAATGCAGAACTGTATTCCCTTTACAAGCTGTAAAAATGTATATGTTGCTTATATAAAGTGAGTAGGATGTGGGTTTTATCCCTACAAACATGGACAAACATAACACACACATACAGGAGACATAGGATGAACAGAAAATACTTTGGAAGACTTTTTTATTCCATTTTGGATATATCAAGACATAAATTTTATAGTATATGCATAAAAATCACAGTGAGAAGTTAATAAAGGTGCATAAGAGTTTTGTACATTCCCTCTTAGATGTATAGACATATATTGTACAGGATATAAATCCAGTTGCTCAAAACGTATACAGAAAGGTAAAGATAAATACATAGGTAGATAGATAGATAGATAGATAGATAGATAGATAGACAGACAGAGAGATATACATCTATATATACATATTTTTATTTGCTTAACTACAACCTGCTTTATGAAAACTACAAGGAAATTGACTCGTGCTATTTGATCAAATAATGATTTTTGTATCTTAAATGTGAGACATTCTTAGCAAATATGCCAAGTAGTACATCTGACAATCAACTCTATTAACAATTAATAAAATTCTACCATTGTTGTAAATGTCTAATAAGGAGGCTTTTTTTCAGCATGAATTAGTATTTGCATTTCTTTACAGTCCATTGCTCATAATACAGGTATTTGCACTAGTGATCTCAGGCACAGTAGCTCAAGATGGCAGATTCTCAGCTGCAAATGCTCACTTCACAGAAGGAGTGATGTGCCATAGCTAAAACGGATGTACTTTACTTGACCTAATCTCACAACCTCCTTCAGAGAAAGCAAGAAAAGTTTTTCTTTGCCTGGTAGTGATCATTGTTTTTGTAATGTGCTGCATTAAGAGTGATGATATTAACATAAGGGTACAGTGAGGCTTGCATCCGTGTAAAATTACTTTTTGTAAAACATTTTTCTGTGCATGCTATTTAATCAGATGTTGACAATGAGCAGTATGTGTGTTACAATCAACATATACTCAAGCTGTCATCCACAACTGGTTTTCGCCAAGCTGTTGTGATACATGCTCAAACATTTCAAGGAAAAGTACATGATCTGTATTAAGTGAATAAAGGTAATTTTTTCCTGAGAAAACCCAAAGTCACAGACACACTTCATAGTTTTTTCCTCTCCCCTTTTCTCTCATCTATAGCGTTAAAATGTCCTGGAGGGATATCCAAAGGAAAAGTATGTTGTCAAAAGGAAAATATATAATCTAAAAGAAATTAAGTTATTCTGCAACATTATGTAAAAGACAAATCATATTGTGATGATAAATGGAAGAAATAAGAAAGTAAATGTCAAACTATAAACAGTTAGTCTGAGAAAATTTGCATCAATTATTATACTCAGTGGAATAGCATAGTTATTGAACTTTGCCAGCTAGTTATCCCATGGAAGACTTGGTCAATGAGTTTCAGTGCAAATTCAAAATAGGACAGCCTTTTACATGAAGGGGCATGACTGGAGATTGGAAACACACTTTCTGTACTCTGCAGATACCTCTCATGTAGTTTTGGTTTATGTATGCATTTGAATTTATTATCTAGGTAGGTGGGGTGGTTCAGCCAAGGATATTTTTTAGTTATGAACTAGGCCACAAGCAACAAATAATAAGAGTAAAACTAGCTTTTTCAGTCTTGACTGGAAATAAAGAGAACACTAGTAATGTCTTTCGGCTTTTTCTGGTTAGGGGTTGCCACAGCGGAACTCTGGTCTGCTAATGATTGGCAGTGGATTTTTACGGTGCCGAGTTGCCAGCCTGACACCCAACCTTCAAAGAAGGCACACCCATTCATGCACGCACCTACCTGCATGTCTTTAACATCACTCGACCGTGGGGAGGACATGCAGACTCCACACAGAAGGTGCTCCAGCCGAGACTCGAACGGGAGAACCTCTTGCTGTAAGGCGACAACACTAACCACTGCACCACCATGACCCTATGAAATAACGAGAACACTAAATGTAGTCAATTGTAATAAATACATAGTAACTACAACTTATTTGGTACCTATTGTAGTATGTAATTAAAAAGAATCCCAGCTGAACTAACTTCAGTTAGCACCACAAAATGAGGATATATACAAAACAATATTAACTTATATGCAATAATAGTAATTTTACATAAGTAAAAAAAGAAAATTCAAAACATTATAGGCACAAGAAAAGTGAAGGGAACAACAGATATAGATATATAGATATTTAGTCAGCAGTATATAGCAAATTAACTGTAGTGTAAACTCTAATTTTTTAAATTAACCTGGCATCCTATCATTTCATTTAATAAAATTTCACTTAGCTTCAACAGTTCTTGCTTGTGATTCTTTCTTGATTCTGACCTTCGACATGCAAACTATCAACTTTAAAGTAAACTGCATTATTCACATGAATTGCACATTAAGAATAATTTAATTATTTATTATTTTTTTTCTGTTGTTAATTTCAATGCTTTCATACTTGCATAAACTAGTACATTTTAATCTGCCAATATGAGTTACAAGTTCGTACAGGAAGGAAGATGCCAGGAGGAATAAACTCAGCATGGTATGGGTGAAACTGGAATCGCGATTCATTTCATTTACAAAGAAACAATAGTCTTCATGCTTATTACTACTAAAAATGTGAGACAGAATGGTTTAGGATCATAGGATCATAGGAGATTACTAGGCTATTAACCCAGAGGTAATTTTTAAGCCCAGCTGTTTCATCCCAATTAATACCACAGAAATGCTAGTCAGTACCAAAGATTGCATTTAGTGATGACTGACAATGTTCAGGAGGGTTGTCAACCTTATCCCCAGTAAGACTGTATGTTGCCCCATCCACTCATCCAGGTTCCTCTTGAACAGTGTCATAGAGGTGCTCTGTTTCACATGCATTGGTAGCCTGTTCCAAAGATGCAGCAGCTGCTGGGAGATAAATCTGTCCTTCCAGCATATTCTATTTAAGTTGCAGGCCATATTTATGTCCTTGGAATGGGTAACCCTAGTCCTGTTTGATTTACAGATATGCAACACAACAAATTCATTAGGTTTAGTTGTTGGAATGCTATGTAGGCCAGGCATAAGTCTCCACTAAGATGTCTATATGATACGAAGTTTAGTGACAGGGACTTCAGTCAGTCTGTGTAAGGCACATACTGGATCTCCTTCATCTTCTTTGTTAGAAACCTCTGAAGTCTCTCTAATTGCTGCAGGTGCTTAGTACAGTACATGCCAAATGGGGCATTATACTCAATTATGGGCTGTATAAGTGCTGAGTATTGGGAGGCTATAACTTCTTTTACTCTCGAGGTGATGCCTTTACTAATCAGGTGTGTTATGTAGAAAGCTTTCCTTACTATAGTAGACACATTGTGGTCAAAGTTAAGGTTGCAGTCAACTTGAGATCCCAGGTCCCTTACCACTTCATGGGTACTTAGGGTATTGTTGTTGATTTGATAGTGTGAGAAGACATTGTTTGTACTGAAGGGAATGATGATGCATTTCTTTCCATTCATTTTGAGAATGTGACTAATACACCAGTCGTTGGCCTGCGTGAGATACTCATGGAGTATACTGACATCATTTGGGGATTCAATGATTGGACCTAGTTTACAGTCGTCAGCCACAACCCCTTAGTTTTGACCTGAACTTTTGAGAAGTATATACTAAACAGTAGGGGGCCCAGCACTGACCCCTATGGCACCCGACTGGTAACAGGCCTGCTGGTTGATGTGGAGTCACCCACTTTTACAGTGTGCATCCAGTTTGTGAGCCAGTTGGAAACCCATCTTGTAATGAAAGGGTTTACATTCAGTTTGCTAAGTTTACCAGTAATTCCTGAATGTGGGATTATCGGAACAAAGAAAGAAAATGAGCAGGCAATGGAGTATCCAACTGTTTAATGAATGTAAGCACTTTCACTGAACCAAATACATCAGCTTCTTTAGTCATCTGAAGAAGCTGATGTATTTGGTTCAGTGAAAGCGCTTACGTTCATTAAACAGTTGGATACTCCATTGCCTGCTCATTTTCTTTCTTTGTTCTGGTTTTGCCAGTTTGGATTTTTGGTTTTCTGAATGTGGGATTATGTCAAAGCCTTTGCAAGGGTGAAGTATGCTGAGTGCACAGATATTCCCTCATCAATGGCCTTGATCACATTTTCAAAGAAATCCACCAGATTTAACAGGCAGGCTCTGCCCTTGACAAAGACGAATTTGGTAGGATCCAGGGTTTGGAGGTCACTTATGTCTTTATTTATGACATCCGTAAAGATATATTACATGGCCTTACAGATGAGGCGGGTCTGTTGCTAGGCCACCTTTGTGAAGGGGAATAACTGTTGCTGTTCTCCATTCCGCAGAAACAAAATCTGTGGTTAGGCTATGATTGAAAAGAGTACAGACTGATGATGCTAATTCATGTTTTAACCTGTTTAGAACACGATCTGGGATGCCATCTGGTCTCATAGAGGCTGCATTTTTGCCTTGGACAAGGCTTTGATGACCTGCTCTTCAGATATGTAGGGTGGGGGGAGTATAGAGGAAGGTTTGTTGTAAGTCAGGAGGGGATAAGGGAATGAAATTTTCACCACACCTATTCACTAGCAGGTTTGCTATCTCTGTGGGGTCAGTGTGTGTAATATCATTGGTCACTAGTTCTACACATGCTTGGGTCCTACCTTTAGGTTACATAAGTAGCTGTAAAAAGTCTTATGGTTATCTTTGGCTGTACTTGTTAAGCTTCTCTCAAAGAAGCCCTTGGAGGATTTGACAAGTTGTCTTATTTGCCTGTTGAGGCTGAGGAGTGTGCTTTGCATTGTTGGGGCTTGCTTTTGTTTTTGTGGACAGCAATGCTTTGCATTTACTGTAAAGTTTGTTAATGCTGGTTGTCCATCATGGCAGCTTGTATTTATTTGGGGCTCTGGCTTTAATTCTCTCTGGTACAGCTGAGTTTATACACTTGTGCAAATGATTGTACAGGGCTTTAGTGTAAGCTTCATCGTAGTTACCACTTCCAGCTTGAGGTGGGGCTTGGAATGCATTTATACTTTCACCTATGAGGGTATAGTTTGCCTTGATGAAGTTTTCTAGTCTGATTTCGCCCTTTGTGAGTTTTGGTGTTTGTGCCAGCTCAAAGGTGATTGATTTCTTGTCAGTTTTAACTAATGAGGGTCTGACACTTGCGGCAGTGCATCTGTTTGATCTGTTGGTGATGACGAGATCCAGAATACTTGTTCCCCTTGTCAGGGTATGGACAATTTGTTCAAGGGCATTTAAATTAACAAAGTCAAGACACTTTTTGTGCTAGTGAGTTAGGGCTAGTGTAGGTTTCCCAGTTGATGGTGGGATAAGTGAAATCCCCCATAACCAGTGTGTTCAGTAAAATTTGGATTGTCTCCAGTTTGGTGAAGTAGGCTTCATGTGCTTCGTGACTATGGAGGGGGATCTATAACTGGCTATTTCCTGAATGGGGCCTGACCCACAGTAACCTGGACCTGGAGTAACTCCATAGAGTTGTCCAGTCTAACTAGATGGGAGTCGGGAGGCAAAGTTATCTATAATATAAATCAAAACACCTTCTTTGGTTTTTACATGTTAATTTTGCAGTGTAAAGGTGTAGAAGGCATTGAAGGCTTGTAAGGCTGGAGTACTCTCTGAGGCCTTCAACCAGGTTATTGCGACTGCACAGACATCTATATCTTCTACTGAGAGAAGTGCTTCTAGAAAGTTCAGATTTTGGTTTAAGCTTGTAGCATTTAGCAGCATGACCCTTATTTTGTTCTGTTTGGTTAATTTAATGTCAGTAATGTTGTTTTCAAGACCTTGCCTAAAAAAGGCACTATGGGGGTGGCAAGAGCCTTTGCCAGCAGCCAGAAGCCTAGAGGTGCAAGGTACAAACTGTGTCTGGCAAAGCAGCAAGTTTTGTCAACCATGGCTTCCCAGGCTGACAGGAACTTGATCCCTATTGAATGACACTAAAAACTATGCCAATTATTGACATAAATAATTTTTTGTTTATGCTGCAGCATCATTCTCTGTTAGGGTAGTATGCTGCTCAAGGCTAGGGTCATACCTGCCTGGGACACATACTCAGAGAGCTCAATCATGTCTCGTTTCATATATTCCTGTGAGGTACATCTCAGGTCATTCACACCAACATGAACTATGACAGAGTCATAACGATATTTGTTACTGAGAGACCTGAGTGCATGTGTGATCTGACAAATCCTGGCACCAGACAGGCAGCTAATTGTGACTTTCTTCTTGTCCAACTTGGTGAGTAGGACATCTTTATGTCTCACTACTGAGCCTCCAATGACAAGAAACATTGTTTTTTGAGTGTTACACCTTACAGGCTTGCTGTGTGAGACACTGCTGTTGCTGTGTGTCATGGGAGTTGTGTGGACTCTGTTAGTTGTAGCAGTCTTGTATTTAGGAGGTCTCTGGTGTTTTGGTAAGTTTTTTGAAAGAATTCCGTGTATGTGGATTT
Organism: Protopterus annectens; assembly: GCF_019279795.1. Taxonomy (NCBI): domain Eukaryota; kingdom Metazoa; phylum Chordata; order Ceratodontiformes; family Protopteridae; genus Protopterus; species Protopterus annectens. The sequence goes on from NC_056739.1 coordinate 1,001,316,673, forward strand.
ATGTGTTTGATGCATATTATGTGCATCAGAAGTGGTATATGTATGAGTAGTGGCATATGTAGTGGTGGGTGAGTTGATAACCTTCTCCATGTTACTGTTTTGAGTGAGAGAGAACATGAATTCCTGATTCGTGGTGTAAATACATCTGTTGCATTTTGTAATAGAGTGTGTTATTAGTAGAGGGTTGTCTGTGTATATAACAGCAGTTGTTATACTGCCTCAAGAGACCTAAGTTCACAATGCTGGCTGGAGAAACAAGTCCATAATGCTAGGGTGAAGCCTGTTGTCACTAGCTGTGGCTATTCCGAATCAATCCCAGAGGAGCTCAGTGGATGGATATTTCTGTCTTGGTTTTGTGGAAAATATGTTGAATTTAAATGTCTGGCTTTGGCACACAAGTGCACGGTGCTGCACAATGTGCAAACAAACAGAAACATGCTCAACTTCAGGGTCTAAATACCATAAGCTAAAAACTTGAAAAAAAAACTTTAAAAAGATTCAAAAGGACCAATGAGGATGCTTATCACAAGCCCTAGACCAGCCTCCATTTACCAGACTGGTCCCAATCAGCAAAATTCTCTTCCAAAAGTGCAGATACACCCCTTCCAATGCAGGATGGCCTTGAAAATATGATCAGGGCAAACAAACCACTACAAACAGTTCCAGAAGCAGCAAGCCTGTATCTGGACTATGCTACAGCTACTAGCTACCCTGGTTTCAGCAGGAACCAGTAGACAATGTTTAAATAGCAGAAAAATAGCAGTGAGACACTAAAAAATGTTTAAAACAGCAGAAAAATCAGCAATGAGGCTCTAAAGAATGATTTAAACAGTTAACATATCAGTTATTTAAACACTGCTTGGTGGGAAAACTGGAACAAACAGAACAGATAGCTTAAAACAGTGAAAAATACCTGTAAATACTTGACAAATTGTGAAACTAACAACAAATCTTTGTAAACAGTAAAAACAGCAATAAAATTCAATTTAACAGGCACAATAAAGCAGACAATTGCAGTACAACAGTGTAGTTTAGTACACAGTAAATAAATACAGTATAAAAGTAGGTGGCAGGCAATAAAATGTGCAGTAAATAGTATAAATAAGCAAAAAAAAAAATGGGCAACTTATGTTTTTTTGGAAGCTCAGATGCCTCTAGTCATCTAGTATCTCAGCTCAGAGTTGTGGCTGGTAGACCACCTCAGTTTAACTAATAAGCTACACCACAGAAAACTGTAACTACAATATTCAACAGAAATATCTGAACTGTGAAAAAAAAGTTTGTGTTGCAAGGGATTACAGTTACTGAGATTCTGGAAGTTTAAAAAGGAGAGTTTTTCATGTAAACTGGACACTTAGGATGAATAGTACTAAATTACTAAAAATCATGTAACTCATATTTTAAGATAGAAACAAGAAGTTCATAGTGCCACCAGTCAGTGGAGATGTTATTTCAGCTGTGACTGAAAGATGAGGGAATTGTACTGTTTATCACCACCAAGCTGTTTGACAGAATGTAGACAATTGAAGACTGCCAGAATCTTGCATGACAGAGAAGATTGAGAAGGTGAATTCTGCGTTTTTCCTCACCTTGTCCATCCTTTCTGAGCTTATGCATTCTCCGGGTTGGTATATGGATTCAGTGTGTTTTTACTGAATGTTCGTTTCATTGAACATTTTGATGTGTTGTGAGATGGCTTTCTTATCAAAATGTAAGTTTTATTGAAAATGTTGACATTTGCTTTGGGGGATCACTAGACAGCTGGAAGTTGTTTTTTAACCTTTCCCCACTGTTGTGCAATCTTAGAGTTGGTATATATAATGAATACAGGGTGTGTGTGTGTGGGGGCGGGAGGCTTGCCCTTTCTGAATCTGAATAATTTGTCAGGTTGGGTGGCACAGTGGTGCAAAGGTTATCATTGTCACCTCACAGCAAGAGGATCTCCTCTTCGATTCTCAGTTGAGATGCCTTCTGTGTGGAGTGTGCATGTACCCCCTTGCATTCTTGTGGGTTTCCTCTGGGTGCTCTGGTTTCCAAAGACACGTGGTCTGGAATGCTTCAGCCTAGCCCTCCTCTGAAAATAGGCTCTGTCCTAGTCAGACTTTCCTGGTCAAAAATGTTAAATAAATAAAATAAAAAAAAATTAATGTAGGTCAGCATTGTACTAAAAGATAATATATCTGTATATGAGTGTCTTACATCTAATCAAACGACCACAGACAACAGCATGAGTATGATCCTAAATCATCATTACAATCGTGTTCATAAGTAACCATCCTTGCTTCTCTAATAAACTGTCCCTTGATCATAGATTTTTTTTTTGTGTCAAGGGAGTACTGGAGATATGTAAAATAGAGTTGGAGTAAGCGTGTTTCTGCTTGATTTTAGAAAAATAACAACCATGAACACGATTTTTTGGAAGAATGTATTAAGATGGAGTCAATGTTTCTAAGAAGGCGATATCCAGCCAACATGGTAGGGGAGGTGAAAAACGAGGTTATCACAAAAAGTGAAAGGAAAGTGTAGATCACATTACTGACACAGGATTAGGTGTATGGTCATTTAGGGTTGGTGAATCCTCATAATGATGATTTAGGGTCGTACATATGCTCTTTTGCTACCAACTAGAATCTAGATAGCAACATTGTAAGATGTGTTTTAAATAAAAACTGGTTGCTGCTTACAGAGGGAGTAGAAGTTCACAACTTTTTTCCAGAAAGACCAATCATTGTATTTCATAAAGAAAGGAATCTTAAAATATTTTGAAATCTGGTTCAGTTTTTATGTTAGGGGGAAATGTTTACAATCAGATGAATAAATGTAGTACTTGTCAGTTTTGCAAATGGATTTACACAGGGAACTGCTTCATTATAAGGATAAAGTTTATTTTATTAATGGGAAATTTAACTGCTGGAGCAAGGGCATTATATATGCAGCTCTATGTCAACATTGTGCCTGCTTTTACATAGGAAAGACAGAACAGATGTTAAAGGATAGAATGTAGGATTATCTTTATGACAATACAAAAAACAAAAAAAACAAAAAAAAAATATTATCAATGCTTTGGCACGACATTTAAATGATTTCCCTGAGCACTCTTTTAAATATGTTATCATGGAACAAGTACCTTAAAACTCGAGAGGTGGACCTTGGCATCTTTTTCTCGAGAAAAGGGAGTTATATTGGCAACTAGCTTTTAAAGCAGATCACTGGGCAGGCTTAAATGAAAATACTTCCATCTTGAGTCTTTTAAAGTTGAAAACCTTAGGTAGTGTTTGCATGGAAATGTTTTCTATTTGTTTTCAGGAGGGAGTGTTTTTGTTCATGTGACTAACTGAAGCGGGTTATTTAACTCACGTCTCTTACCTGTATCAGCATCTGATGAAGTCCTGTTATAATCCCAAGATGAAAGTGTTTATCCTTGGTTGACTTTTTAACTGTTTGGCTTATTAAAGAATCTGTTTTTAACATTTTAGGCATTTTTACTGCTATGTATAACTTAGATCGGACCAAGCTCTGACAACAGTGAAAGTGCGCATCTCTTGCTTTAACTCAATAAACCATAGTTTAAACAAGCAACACAATCTTTAATCTTGTCTTCCTATTTTAATAAGTATGAAAAGTAGTCTTTGACATGGATCTTACGTAAGTTTTGGCAATGGTCTTTTTTTAATTTGTATGCCAATGTCAGGCGTAATTGTTCCTGTACAACTAGTTTTGCCTTTTTCTTGTTTTGTTCTACCTTAAGGAAAGTGTCCAATACCCCTAACACTGAAAACTACATTTTCTCAGTAATAGGTTACATTGACTATAGATATCATAACACACACATACTCACACACACACACACACACACACACACACACACACACACACACACACGCATGCACACTACATTCATATGCATTTTCTGTTAAGAAACATGCATACACATAGTCCCTTAGCTACTAGGAGAGACATGAAGTGTTATTACTGAGTTCCTTATAGGCTCTTAACAGTAATCTGTGCTTTGGATTCCATGCCATATGTAACTCCATTCTTCTTAATCCCCTGTATCTTCACAAGTCAAACAGCTCTACTAACCCAGAACAAGGGGGCTTAAATCTATACTAACATATGAATAGATTTATTGCCCAACACCAGCCCCCCCATCCTTGTGAACAAACTAAGCTAGCCAGTTAAACAAATTGACACCCTAACATCTTTCATCACATTTGGATGATTGGATTAATACTCTTAAAATAAGTTCAGATCTTGCCTATTCTGTCCTTCTAGAGAATGTGTGTGTGTGTGTGTGTGTGTGTGTGTGTGTGTGTGTGTGTGTGTGTGTGTGTGTGTGTGTGTGTGTGTGTGGCGGGGGGGTACAGGATGAAAGAGAGTAGCAGCAAGGCATAAATGGTCTTGTAACTCAATTGCCTTTTATTTCCTGTGATCCTATTTTCATATATTAAGCTGTTTTCCTAAGTATGTTGATTCAAAAACTCACCTTAATATTTGCAATAATATTCCCACAATCATTGTTAAAATATGTTTTATGGCAACATTCCCTTATTTACCATATTTGGAAAAGAATCTACTAATCAGGTGGCAGGTCTCCTACTCCCATTAGATGGCTTTTAATGTTCATGGCCTGCATTTTATCAACATAACTCTATAAAGAAAGCAATTTAGTCATCTTTCAGAATTCCTTCTAGGTTTTTCTAAGTCATCATAATTTTACTTAACTGTAGCTTATGTGATATTTTCCATGCATCTATCATCATTAGGCATGATTTTGTGGTTAGTATATCATATCCACTTTTGAACATGCCTCTGAGACCTATGACACAGAGTAGATCTGGGTTTTTATAAATGTTTCTGGACTCCATGGCATGATGGCACAGTGCTTCTTACTCCTGCAATGAACACACTATAACATACATCTTTATACATCACGCAACAAACTAAAAGCTGTAATGAATCTACACATATGTTAAATAAGCACTTTTGCTTATCTTTAATGAAGTGAATTTCATTTGAAAATCAGGCCTCTTTCTATATATAAATAAATATACATATATAAATATATATATATATATATATATATATATATATATATATATATATAGTTTTGTATGTATTGTAAACATAAGTGCACAGACACAAGTATCTTATTATAAGCTGATATGTATTTATGGGTATAGCATTGTAATGGCCTGGCTGTTGGTTTCTGCTTTCACCTCAAGGGTCTGTCAACCGTTCCTGACATGTGATCATTATCATTATGACATTTGCATGTTTTTTTAAGGTACTTTTTTTTCCTTCTACATCCCCAAAAGATTTATTCCTGCTCTTGTTGCCCATATCATTTCTAAAAATGTCCTAGAAAGGGCTACTGCACTGTTAGTTAACAAATAAGGAAATTAAATTAATGAGCAAGATGAATATGAAATCTGAGAGAGCTAAAACGTTAATTTGTGGTCAGTCTGCCTACCAACTAAACAGATTAAAAATGGATAGCATAGATGTAATTTGCATGTCAGGGAAAAGTATTATTTTAGTTAGAAAGTGAAGAAGGAGTTAAATGCTAAAAATCTATGAAAAATGTGATTAACTTAGAGATAAGAATCATGGACTTCAGAAGAAGTAAAAATAAAGGTTTATGCAGACAGTATATTTATTAATATAGAAATTGCTACAGATAAACTCAAATGACAAGCATAGAACACAATGTTCAGGCATCAAAGGAACGTAATGGATTCCTAAGTACACTGACACAAAGATGATAAACTTAGAATAGAAGCTATGAAGAAAACAAACGTGTGCATACTCTGAAAACCTGGAAGTTGGGGGGGGGCAATAATCTTAACTGAATAAGATGGGAGTTGGATGCAAAGCCCTAAATATAAGCAAATAATTAAAAAAATAAAGATATACAAACTCTGGACTAGAAGTGTATGCTATTTTGGATAAATGCTGATGAAAAATGAAATGTATCTATAAATACCTGGTATTAAAGTGAAGAAATGATGAAATCCATTGTGTGTTTTTCTAGAATAGATGTGCTTCATCTGACTGCCAACAGTCTGTAAATAAAACATAGCATTTTATATGAATCTGTATGATAATTCTTTCTGTGCAGTGAAAGGATTTATATAAATCTTTCATAATGTGTTCTCATATAACAAGTACACTTGTATATCCATCAACTAGAAATGTATTGAAAAATTTAGCAAACTTTTATGATTTCAGACAAGTCAGTAACTTCATTTGTTTGATGAAAAGGACACTTCAACAGAATCCAATAATGGAATCCAGATAGGTTATTAGAAATTAACTACATTCCATCTTAAATATTTTTTATCCATTCAAGGATCAATGTGACATGAAAAATGTAGAAGCTGTTGCTAAGAGACTATTAGCTGGGCATGTTGATAGTGCAGGCTGTGTGATTAAAGTCCGTGTCCTTGAATAGCAGTTGTTCCAGACAGCATACTTTGTAGTGGGAAGCAGGCATAATTTCTGAGTCATCTTCACTAAATGCTAATTAAATGTAAAAATGAAAAAGAAAAAAATAAATTGACTTCTTATACACAAATATGAATCAATCAAATGCATGCATGAAACAAGATACTGCAGGTTTGTTTTTCTAACCACTGAAAGAGAATGCTGGAGAATATTTATTGAGCAAAGCCATTTAAAACAACTGGATCTGTAGTCGTGAATAAAGTTGCAGTCGTGAAGCTTGTTTTTGCATAAAAAAAAAAATATATATATATATGTATATATATATATATATATATATATATATATATATATATATATATATATATATATATATATATATACTGAGTACTGACTATGTTAGGCTGCTGTGAATACATCTGGGTGCGCTGTGAATACATCTGGGTATATTCTAATAAGTTTATAACACTGAGTGTGCACTTGATGTTACACCTGAATGCATTTTCTCTGATGCCAAGACCGTCGGTGTAGCAGTATATGAGGTTGAGTCTCATGCTGAGAACATAGGCTGGCATATATAGGGTTCTTTTTAAACAACCATACACCTTATACTGAAACATTAGGACATTATAGAATTTGTACTGGCCTTTCTGTAAGTAACTCAGAATAGTAATGCTTCAGCGCAATTTACATTAAGATAGCCATGTGACCACCGGCGCAGTTTTACCCAAAGAAGATTTTATTTCATTAACAATGTAGCTGTCAAGTGCTAAACAAAATGTGTGCTTAGTAAAGTGTTAATCATTTTACCTAATATGCTGACCTGTTTAAGGTATGTACTATGCAGACATATCAACATATCATCATTTACTTAATCATTCAAATTGCCATGCATGACTACAACCACTAGAAGAAAATTAATATTTGCTGTCACTCTACACACCATATAAAATGCTCAAAATGTGCTTTCATTGCCTTAATTTGCAGCAGCCCCAGCTCTGCTGGCTACATCCAGAATCCTTGCTTTTCTGATTCCTACAATTTTGTGATCTCCCTCCATCTCTTAATTACATTAAAGTGATCTCAAGCACCCCAAGGAGCTGTTCTTGTTAATAATAGGATCCAGGTTACCCCAAGTAAACAGTGGGGTGTCATAACACAAACTCAATATGGTAAGCAGCGTGGCCAAGACATGGACTGTGGTCTGATGAGGTTGAAGGGTGTTTAGCTACCAACAAAACATGAACATGCCTGACACAGTGTTGCACAATGAAACATTACAATCACAAAAATGGTAATCACTGCGCACATGAGTGGCACATGCTATGCTTGGGCACTTGACCCTAGCACACCAATGTGCAGGTGGCCTGACAGACATTATGTGCATTTAGACAAGCAGCAAAGCATCACATTCCTGTATCATTGGCACAGCTGGGACTCCATACAAAGACTGTACAGCAACATGCCAGCTACTTTTATCTTATTTTATAGGATGAGAAGGGACTAATAAGACAGTAAGAAAAGGAAATAGCAAGCAAATAAATACACAGAAAGATAATGGGAAGGGAAGACTGGTATAGAGGTGGGAGAGGACAGGTATTCTTATATTTTAGAGATGCTTTTTTTTTTTTTTTTTTTAAGAAGGGTGGAAGAAAAGAGTCATGGAGAGAAGCTATATTATGAAGGAAGACATAGGGATGGCAGCAAGACCAGACATCCAAACTTATAACTCAAATAAAGATAAAGGCTGACAGGGGAGCTACCAATGCAAACTCTAGGGTCAAAATGCAGACAGACAGAGGGTGGACAACTGGTGATGGGGAAGACTGGATTGCAAACAGGGGAAGGAGTCACCGAGAGGGGAGGGACTGACAGACAAGGAAGGTGGATACCATGATGGGGGATAAGGAGGCCACAAGGATGGCTTGTCAAGCTGGTTCATATAGGAAGTTGGGTTCCTATTACCAGATCGAAAGACCGTAATCATGAATACAAAAAGAGTGACATGTATTGCACTAAATACGGAAACGCAGAACGTCCAAAACAGCGAAAATTTAAATGTCGAAGTGTAATGGTTGGCCCGTGTGCAGTATAGCTCCATAAGGTAAGTGTGTGATAGATACGACTTTAGGGCTACGATGTGGGGTAAGGTAAGTGAATAGATAGGTAATGTATGTAAGATTTAGTGTAGTGTTAGAAGTAGGGTTTTATTTAACTGTATGTATGTGTATTATTTATTTTTTTTGGGTGTATGTCTGTAGGGAAAGTGTGCGGTAGTTACGGACCTTAGGGTTAGGGAGGGGTTTAGGATAGTGCATAGATAGTTCTGCATGTGGGGTTTAGTGTAGTGTTGAAAGCAGGGTTTTGTTAAATGTATGTATGTGTATTATTTATTTTTTTGGGTGTATGTCTGTAGGGGACGTGTGCGAAAGTTTAGTGTAGGGTTAGAAGTAGGGTATTGGTGCTTTACTTTAAGTTAGAAGTAGGGTTTGGTTAGTGTATGTATGTAGTTTATTTATTTTGTTTGGGTAGGTAGTATGTTGCGGGTGGTGGGGTTGGCCGACTATGAGAGTTCAATATTTTATTTTTCACTGTTTAGTGCGTTCGGGATTTTCACAGTTCACGTTATAGCTGTCAGCATTTAGGTATTCACATAAAGGGTTTTTTATTTGGTAATATAGACCCAGGAAGCTGCCTAGAAGACAGTCGTCTCAGTGGATGACATCAGCAAGGGTCTCTGCTGCTGGTGGCCAAATTTATAGAGGTAGACTAACTATGCCATTCAACATGCAACATAAGGAGGAGTGCTCAGGTATTATTACTGGGTCAAGCCACCTGTTCACCTTAGTCCTCCTCAGTGGCAAAACCTTGCACTGAGTGACTCAGGAAGGTCTCTCCATTCCACTTTCTAATGAGGAGCCTATGCCACTCACCAGAGAAGTAGCAATGAAAGCCACCAGGGAGCCTTTCAGGTCACCTTCCACATAGTCACCTTCATTAGACTCCAGAAAGGCAGGCTGAGGAATGCAGTGGTTGGTGCAGTAACCAGTGCAGAGCATGGTTATCGCTAAAACACCACTGCCTGCCCCATAAATGGAATTGAAAAAAAATGAAAATGAATAGAGAAAAGTAAAACAGAAAAAAAATGATAGCGAGAACTGAACAAGGCACAAATGCTATGGGCAATGTGATGTGGTACACTTATAAAGTCAGGCTTTGGAAGAAGAAACAACAGTCAGCAAAGCAATTGTAGAAAAAATGGGTTGGGAGCAACAGTTGTAAAACTCTGGACAACAGCAGGGAACATGACTGCAGTATAAGTAGCACAGAGTTTAGGGCAGCAGAACAGAAAAGGGATGAAAAATAATGTACAGAGTCAAGGAACAATGAAGCAATGGTCAAATGTTAAAATGCAAAACATGCTCACTGATGTGGTAAACAAGTTAAATACAGTTGGTACTTGGCAAGTGACTGAAAGTTAGAGATCTGCAAGTTAAGCACAGATACAGTTACAGCAGCAATAGAACATTTATCCTGATGCCTGGAGAGTCTGACATGCCTTCTTTGGTATGTTATCATGTTTGCTGGAGTTCTTCTTCTGCTACAAAACAGAAAACAGATTAATCAATACAGCATATCCAGGACAGCAGAAAGCAAATAAAGCTGTACTCTTCAAGACTACTGTGCACTTACTCTTCAAAACTGAATTCTTAAATGTAATATGTAGGCTGTCTCTGCCTAAAATCTTTTTTTATTGTTAGAAAAGGCCTGTTTGGCACATCCAAAGAAAAAGTACAGTTGTGTAAAATCTTACCATAAGAGTAGATATCTTCCTCTTCACTGTTGCAGTATCCTTTACAATAGGGATCCCCTCCCAAGGTTAGCCAGATATCCAGCCAGAATACAAAAGCCTTTAGGTTGTAATGGGTATGCTGCATGTCACATGTATGATCCCCACACATGGTGTAGGGCATAAAGATGATGTCCAGATGTCCCATCCTCAGAACTGAAAGCCCCAGTAGAAATGAAAGTCCAAACATACAAGAGGGTAACAAGCACATCCAGAAGGAAAAAGGACCTGGTGAGGAAGGAGGGAGTGAATACTTCAACAGTAAAGAGGAGGTCACCTACTGTTATAGTAAGATCTTACACAGCTGTACTATGTCCTTTCATATCACTGTTGCAGTATCCTTTACAATAGGGAGAGTGCAATAGCTCAGGAAGAAGGGCCAGGAGACCCCTCTAGGACGCCATGGAGAATGTCCCTAGCAATGCAAGCTCTGGCCCTAGAAATTACATCCAACTTATAGTTCTTGGCAAAGGTAAGCAGAGAAGTCCAGTTACCTGCACCAATAATAGAATGAGTATACAAAGCACCAGAAGTCACAGACCTAATAGAATGACCCATAACAGAAGAAGGAAAGCTCTTCCCATGAAAATAATAGAAAAAGAAATGGGTTTACATATAGAGGAAGAGATGGTTTTCTTGGAAACCACCAAAGCTAAAGACGTATTATGACAAGAAACAAAAAAAATGTTCAGATTTATGAAAAGCTTTAGTCTTATCCAAATAATATCTGAGTTGTCTATGCAAATCCAAGCAAACTACGAAGAAGAGAAAAAAGTGGGTAAATGAATAGACTGATTAAGAGACAACTCATTAACCACCTTTGGCAAAAAAGGAGGATTAGTATGAAAGGACACCCTGTTCTTATGAAAAACTAAAAAAGGAGTAACAGCCATAAGGACTTGCAGCTCAGACACCCATAAGGCAGAAGTAAGAGCCAAAAGAAGAACAGTCTTCCAAGAACAATGCTGTAAGGAAGCTGCAGCAGCAGGTTCAAAAGGAACCTGAGTCAATTTCTTTAAAACAAAATTAAGGCCCCAGGAAGGAAGGGCGTGCTTCCTGGGAGGCCTAACATGAAATATGATGATAACTGGGCCTTAACAGAAGAATATGTCAACCCAGAATTGAGCAAGTCAAACAAATAAGAGAGAACCAAAAAAAAATCCACAGTAAGTGGACCCAGGTTATAAAAAGACACCAAATAGAAAATCGCTTCCATTTGTGTAAGTAAGATTTCCTCCTAGTGTGTTTTCTGGCCTCCTGCAGGACCTGAAGCACATCCTCAGAAAAAGGTATCTGAAGGGGATCAAAACTCTATCACCCACAATCTCAGTTGAAGAGTGGACAGGTGGGGGTGGATGAGAGATCCCTTGTCTTGTGTTAATAAGTCCTCCCTGTGAGGTAACTTGTGATAATTGTCCTTGGCTAGATGCAGAAAAAGAGAGAACCAATGTTGTCTGAGCCAAAATGGAGTCACCACCAAGATTTTGGAAGTATCCTGTTTTATCTTGAACAGGACTTTTGGAATGAAGAAAAAAGAAACATTCCATTCTAAGAAAAAGAAAGGGCATCATTCTTCCAGGCCAGAGGGCATGGGACTCTAGTGCAAAACAGAGGAACCTGTCTGCTCAGGAGGGAGGCAAATAAAGGGGTACTCCACTGGTGGACAATATCCAGAAATACATCCCTGTAAAACATCCACTCATGGGATTGTGTTATGGACCTGCTCAGGAAATCTGCCACTAAGTTCTGATCTGAGGGAATGTAAACTGCCTTCTAAAGGGTCACCTGATACTGGATAGCTAGGTCTCAAACCAGAAATGCTAGCCTGCATAGGAGATAAGACCTTGTCTACCCTTGCCTGTTGACATACCACATCACTCTGGTATTGTCTGTGGGAATCTTGAGGGGCTTTGGAAGGAAAAGAGAATGAAAAGCCTGAAGAGCCAGCAGAAGAACGCTCATATTTTTGACACTGATGTGGTCTTTCTTTTGTCAAAGAGACCAAAGACTTGGCACTTTTAGAGGACCAAAGTAGGCCCCCATCCCATTTCTGAGGCATCTGTGAAAAGTTCCTGTGAGGTGAGTGGAGTTTGAAAAGAAAGCCCTGAGTTGACAATTGATGAATCTACCACTGAATTTCCAGCTTGAGACATGTTAGTAGAGGGATTGGAAAATCTAAAGGGTGGGAATGCTGAAACCAAACTGACTTTAGAAGCCACTGACTGGAGTTTTCTCATGTAGAGCTTGGCTAGAGGGAGCATAGGAATGGTAGAAACCATGAAACCCAGAGCCTTAGAAATTCTCTGGCTGTAATTGAAGTCATAGGAAGAAGGGTTTGAAAGAAAGCAATGAGAGTCAAAGATGTGTGTGGAGGCAGGGATGCCAGCATTTGCATCAGTCTGGATCCTGCATCCCAGAAAAACCTGATAGTGAGAAGGAGTCAGGAAAGACTTTTGGAAATTTACAGTAAACCACAGGCTTTGTAGGAGAGAACAGCCAAGTGTAAATGCTGAACTAAGATATCTGGAGAGGAGGACTAAATAAGCAGGTTTTCCAGGTAAAGAAAGACCTGTATCCCCATCAACCTGCAGAATGCAATCACAGGAGTGAGGCATTTGGTGAAGACCCTTTGGGCAGTAGAGAGGCCAAAGGACAAAGCAGAGAACTGAAAATGCCAAGGAGCAACAGAGAAATGTAAAACCTTCCTGAAAAGGGGATTAATAGGAACTTGTAGATAAGCATCCTTGAGATCCTGGGAAAATAGAATAGCCTGATGAAGGAGTAGGGGAAACAAGGTTTTAAGAGACATCTGTGGAAATGATGACTGTGCAATGAACCATCTAGCTATGATAACATTGTTCTCCCATGCCACCATCCTGCCACCTGTGGAAATGATGACTGTGCAATGAACCATCTAGCTATGATAACACTGTTGTTTTGCACCACTGTTCTTCCATCTGTGGAAATGATGACTGTGCAATGAACCATCTAGCTATGATAACATTGTTCTCCCATGAAACTGTCTTGCCATCTGTGAAAATGACAAGTATGCAATGAACAATGCAGCTATGATAACATTGTTCTCCCTCGCCACTGTCCTGCCATCTTGTGGAAATAACGAGTGTGCAACAAACCATCTAGCTATGATAACATTGTTCTCCCATGCCACTGTCCTGCCATCTTGTGGAAATAACGAGTATGCAACAAACCATCTAGCTATGATAACATTGTTGTCCCACCCCAATGTCCTGCCATGTGTGGAAATGATGGCTGCGCAATGAACCATCTAGCTATGATAACATTATTGTCCCACCCCAATGTCCTGCATGTGTGGAAATGATGGCTGTGCAATGAACCATCTAGCTATGGCAACATTATTGTCCCATAACACTGTCCTGCCATCTCTGAAAATGATAACTGCACAATGATCCATCTAGCTATGATACCATTGTTGTTTCATGTCACTGTCCTGCCATCTTATGGAAATAATGAGTGTGCAACAAACCATCTAGCTATGATAACATTGTTCTCTCACACCACTGTCCTGCCATTTTGTGGAAATAATGAGTGTGCAACAAACCATCTAGCTATGATAACATTGTTCTCCCATGCCACTGTCTTGCCATCTGTGGAAATGACTGCAGTGCAATGAACCATCTAGCTATGATAACATTGTTGTCCCACCCCAATGTCCTGCCATGTGTGGAAATGATGGCTGTGCAATTAACCATCTAACTATGACAACATTATTGTCCCATGACACTGCCCTGCCATCTGTGCAAATGATGACTGCACAATGATCCATCTAGCTATGATACCATTGTTGTTTCATGCCACTGTCCTGCCATCTGTGGACATGACAACTGTGCACTGCTCAAACCCTCTGGTTAATGTTGATATGGTAATATCTGATGCACATTGTTGAGATTCAATGCACTTTAATGAATAGCCAATGTGAGTCAATGCATAGACTAGTTTTGCTCTATGTCTTTTCATGATCTATAGTTTTGGACCAGATGTCACCAGTGCCACAACATATTGAGCCTCCCCCTGCCTTGCTGGGGACCCACTGAAGCCCAGTCTTCCAAAGATTTCTCACCTGGCTCCTTCCTTTACTGGTACAGGTATGTCATCTTTGCCAGTGCTCTCTCAGCCAATGTTAATAGTCACCACCATTGTGGTGGTTCTGTTCTCTTCTCCTGTGCCTATGGAAATCAGATATAGTCAATATGATGTATAGGAACTGGTATTGACTAGTGAAGCCAAGGTCATTGAAATTCCAAACTTAGAAGATACTGTATTTTAATTAATGTTAGTAATTCTCATGCAAATGCAAGATATCTAATTGCATTAAATTCATGTTGTACACTGAAGCTTTTCTTCAATCATTTTAATTCAAGTCCATACCAAAAGCACTGCAATTGTGGAGACTTTCCTGGTTAGGAATAATTAGCAAGTGAAATACTTTCTACATTACTGAGAAAAGAAATTCATAAAAGACAAGTTCTGCTGAGCATACAACCATAAGAAGGAGACCTGCTTGCTTGTAGCTAAGACTTGTCATCAATGTCATCAGGTATGATAAATGGATATTTACGAAATGGGAGAGGAAGGGATAACATCTGAGAACATGGTGACATATGGAGAGATGACTGCAGCAGAGTTGTCATGCCTGAAGAACAGAGGGCTAGTCATACTATAATTATATTTCCAAAATGTAATCAACCCTTCTACTGCACACCTCAAAATTTATCCCAGATGTTTTTAAAGGTCTTGACACAACAGAGTTCTTAACATTTTCAAGTAATCTGTTCCACAGCTGTTCTCTTTGAAAATCATTTAATTCTTTTGATTATTGTACTTTTGAATACATCTAATGTCACCCTACCTCCTCTAAGAGCAACTACTTTCCTTGATCTAAGACCAAGAAAATAAAGGAATGGAATAAAAAATGTAGCCCAGACTCATACCTACACTTAATTTCCCAACAAACAGAATGCAAGGTCAGTTTATCATTAAGTCTCTTCTCACGCTCAATTTTTTATCCCATTTCTATTTCTTATATATATCTTCTTTACCATTAAAATATACCTAGTTTAATTCTATACAGTCTTCAACTAGCCTCACAATAATTAGATGATAGTCTGATTATACTGTTAAAGAACTTCAGCAGGACCAATAGTGATCTGGATTTAAAATGTCCTGGTAGCTGTTTTAATTTTGGGATGCAAAGTTAATATGCTCTTTAAAACTGAGTTCGGGTTTTATATATATATATATATATATATATATATATATATATATATATATATATATATATGAAAATAAATGAATAATGGAAACGGAGATAATTATACTAGTAACACACTGAATCCCTGTTGTACAGGAACCAATAAAGGCTGTCCCACAACGCAATGAGGAAAAATAACTGTTGGTTTAAACAGACTCTTCAGTCCCAAAAAATATTTTCGAGAAAACACCAAAAAACGTTGAAGGCGAACCTCAGAAAATTTATTTAGCGCTTTCATTTCCACAAAACGGAAACTACATCAGAATAATTTTATTCTGATGAAGTTTCCATTTTGTGGAAATGAAAGCGCTAAGTAAATTTTCTGAGGTTCGCCTTTAACGTTTTTTGGTGTTTTATCGAACATATTTTTTGGGACTGAAGAGTCTGTTTAAACCAACAGTTATTTTTCCTCATTGCATTGTGGGACAGCCTTTATTGGTTCCTGTACAACGGGGATTCAGTGTCTTACATATATATATATATATATTTTATATATATATATATATATATATATATATATATATATATATATATATATATATATATATATATATATATTTGTGTGTGTGTGTGTGTGTGTGTGTATTATAGTCTGTTTTCAGAAGCTTCTGGAATGAATTACCCATCAAAAAGTAATTTTTTCTAGTATCTTTTTCCATCTTCATTTTCAGGATCAGAAAGTCATCTGTAATAGGATGATGGTGGTTATTGCCCATTCTGGATTTGTCAGGTCAGATCAAACAGCAGTTCATCACCAATGCAGTACAGTGAAAACAGTACAGTGGAGTGAGTGTAAAATGGTGAATATTGACCTGTAGTCTGGGGATAGCTTAAGAAAGTACAGTTGTATAAATTCTTACCATAATGGCAGATATCCTTGCCTTCACTGCTGCAGTATTCCTTACAAATGGGACTCCCTGCCATGAAGCTCACCGTCTGTCCAGTTTACCAACATCTAACATTGCTTTAAGGTATGCTGAACATCACCTACACCCGCCTTGCATAGGGAAGGGCATAAAGATGATGTTCAGGCTTACCATCCTCAGAATTGATTGGCCCAGTAGGAACGACAGTCCAAGGAAAACCAAGGAGAACCTGCGCATCCAGGAAGGAAAAAAGACCAGGGGGATAGAGGGAGGGAGTGAATACTGCAACAATGAAGGCAAGGACATTTTCTGTTATGGTAAGATTTTCTACAACTGTACTATGTCCTTAAATCCACTGCTGCAGTAGTCCTTACAAATGGGAGAGTGCCAAAGCTCAAGAAGAAACGTGGAAGGAGGAAGCAGCAGAGCCCTCCAAGAAGCCATGAAGAATGGCAGCAGCAAAACCAGCTCTGGCCCTGGAGATACCATCCAACTGGTAATGTTTGGTAAAGGTGTGCACAGACGTCCAGGTAGCAGCTTCAAGAATAGCATTAGCATCTAAGCCTTTGCAAAAAGCACCAGAAGAAGTCACAGCTCTAGTGGAATGATCCTTTACAGAAGAAGGAAGGCTCTCGCCATAAAAAGTGGAACAAAACAAAATAGCCTTTGAAATCTAAGTGGAAATAGTTTGCTTAGAAAAAGCCAAACCTAAAAACCTAGGATGAAAGGAAACAAACAACTGGTCAGATTTTCTGATAGCTCTAGTTTTATCCAAATAAAATCTGAGCTTCCTATGCACATCTAAGGTACGAAGCACCCTCTCACTGTCAGATTGCGGAGAGGGGAAAAAAGTAGGTAAATTAATAGACTGATTAAGTGACAACTCATTAACCAGCTTGGATATGAAAGAAGGATTATTACGCAAGGACACCCTGTCCTCATGAAATATCAAAAAAGGTGGATAAGCCTTATGGGCTTGCAACTCAGACACCCACCTGGCAGAACTAAGAGCTAACAAAATAACTGTCTTTCAAGAACAATGTTGCAAGGAAGCTGAAACAGCAGGCTCAAAAGGAGCCTGAGTCAATTTTTCTAGAACAAAATTAAGATCCCAGGGAAGAGGAACAGGCTTCCTGGGAGGTCTAATATTAAGGACACCTTTAAGAAATTGCTTAGCCTCAAATCTAGAAGCTAATGAGGGAGCTAAAGGCAGACAAGCAGAAAGAGCTGATAAGTGGACTTTATTAGAAGAATAGGTCGAACCAGTATTAAGCAATTCACACATATAAGAGACAACCAAAGGAACATCCACAGAAAGTGGGTCCAGGTCACAAGAAAGACACCAAATAGAAAACCTCATCCATTTAGACAAGTATGATTTCCTAGTAGTAGGTTTCCTGGCCTCCAGCAGGACCTGCAGCATGTCCTCAGAAAAAAAGGTGTCTATGAGTGATCAAAACCCTATCACCCACAGTGTCAGCTGAAACGTGGACAGGTGGGGATGGATGAGAGACCCCTTTTCTTGTGTGAGGAGATCCACCCTGTGAGGTACCTTGTGAGGATTGCCCTGGGCTAGATGCAGAAGTAGAAGGAACCGGTTCTGTCGTAGACATAAGGGAGGTACACAAGATTTTGGGAGCATCCTGTTGAATCTTGAACAGGACTCTCAGAATGAGAGGAAGGGGAGGGAATGTGTAAAGAAACATCCCATTTCAAGAAAATGACAGGGCATCCACATTCCATACAAGATGACCTGTGACTCTGGCACAAGACAAAGGAAGTTGTCTGTTCAGAGGGGAGGCAAAAAGATCTACTTGATGAGTAGCCCACTGGTGAACAATGCCCAGAAACACATTCCTGTGAATCATCCATTCATGGGATTGGATGAAGGACCTGCTCAGATTGTCTGCCACAACGTTCTGATCTGAAGGACTATAAACTGCCTGAAGAGTCACTTGATATCAGATAGTCAAATCCCATACCAGAAGTGCCAGCCGGCAAAGACAGCAATATCTTGTACCCACCTGTTTGTTGATATACCACATGACTGCAGTCTTGTCTGTGAATACCTTGAGATGCCCTGGAGAGAAGAGAGAATGAAAGGCCTGAAGAGCCAGTGTAAGAGCCCGCATCTCTGTGATGTTGATGTACTCCTTTTGCTGATGAGGTGACTACACTCCCTGAATCCTCAGGGAGCCAAACATCACTCCCCATCCCACATCTGCAGTGTCTGAACAGATCCTGAGAGATGAAGAAGAGGTTCAAAAGGGACCCCTGGATTCAGAGATAACTGCTGAATCCACCACAGAAGTTCTTTCTTGAGACACAGGAGAAGAGAAACAGGAAAGTCTAGAGGTTGCGCATGCTGAAGCCACACCAACTTCAGAAACCACTGGAACTTCTTCATGTAGAGCTTGGCCAGAGGGGGGCATCAGAATGGTGAAAACCATAATTCCCAGAGCTCTCAGAAACTCCCTAGCTGTAATGGAGGCCAAGGAAAGAAGAATTTGAAAGAAAGAAATAAGAGTTAATGTCTTTGGAGGAGGCAGGAATGCCAGCACTGGCACCATTTGAATCCTGCAACCCAAAAAGACATGATCCTGAGAAGGAGTCAGGGAAGACTTTTTAAAGTTTATTGTGAACCTCAGGCTCTGAAGAAGAGAAATGGTAAAATGAAGGTTTTGCAAAAGGACCTCTGGAGAAGATGCCTAAATCAGCAGGTCATCCAAATAAGGAAATATTTGGATCCCTTGAAGCCTGCAACAGGCAATCACAGGAGCGAGGCATTTGGTGAATACCCTTGGGACAGTAGAAAGGCCAAAGAGCAAAGCACAGAACTGAAAATGCTAGGAAGCAACAGAGAAATGCAAAAATCTCCTGAAAAGAGGATGGATTGGAATATGGAAATAAGCATCCTTGAGGTCCAGAGACACCAGAAAGGCCTGAGGGAGCAAGAGAGGAAAAAGAGAATTAAGGGACAACATCTGAAAGGAAGGCATCTTCAGAAAACTGTTTAGATAGGAGAGGTCTTGAATAGGTCTCCAAGTACCTTCTTTTCTGGGCACTAGAAACATTTTTGAATAAAACCCTTTCCCCCTTTGGGACACAGGCACATCTTGAATAGTACCCTCAGACAAAAGGTCTTGAAGAACCTCTGGGAAAAATGGAAGTTGTTCCTGAGGAGGGTGAGGAATGCCCATAAAAGGAGGGTGGGAAATCCAGACTATGAAGTACCCTTGCCAGATGATTGACAGAACCCAAGAATCCTGGGTGATTCAGAGCCAAACAGGAAGAGAAAGAGGAATGTGGTTGGGAACAGGTGGATAGTCAGACAACACCTGGTTTGTCAGGAAAGAAAGGCTTAAGAATCCCTGCAGTCTGAGTGGTCTTAGGAGGAGGAGTCCGTTTACTACCCTTTTTACCTTTAGAAGGAGGGCGAGATTGCCTACGAACAAAGGCTGGCTTAGAAGGGTAGTTTCGCTGAAATTTAGGCACAGGAGAAGCAAAGACATGCTTAAGCTCCTATAAAGCTTTTCCTTTGTCCTGAAGAGACTTATATAAACCAGCAGCCACTTCACCAAACAAAAGATTATTATCCAGAGGATCATCCATCTACTTAGCCTTAATATCATTGGGCAAAGGTGGAAGCCTAACCAAGAATATCTCCTCATTACTGAACCAAAAACAGCAGCCCTAGAAGAGGCATCTGCTGCATCATAACTACATTTGATAGAATGGCCAACTACTTGAAAGGAAGTCCCAAGCAAGGAAAGAGCAGCAGATTTACTCTCAGAGTCTGGAAGATCAGAAAGAAGCAGACAAGCCTGAGAAAGAAGAGCCAAGACATACCTAGAGATATGGGTCTGATAATTAATAGCCCTAAAATCTAGGGTAGCCGAAGTATAAAACATCTTACCCAGCAGAGCCATGATTCTACTGTCCTTGTCAGAAGGCAGTAACTTAGATGAAGGAAGCAATTGAGATGGCTTATCAGACCCTACAGACCTCACAGAGGGGTCAGCAGCAGGACATTTAAACAAAAAGGAATAATCCTTAGGCACTCTAAAAAAACTATCAGACTTCTTGTGAGCAGGGGGCAGAGAATCCAGCACTTTAGAGGCATTGGAAAAAACATCCAATAAAGCAGGCAACACAGGAGGAATGGCCTCAGGATTAGTAGATTCTATCTGCAGTAACTCTTAGTACCTCTTATGGATATCTGAAACCTGGGCATAATTCCAATAAAAAAAGTCCATCATCCTAGAGATTGTGTCCACAATGGAAATTTCCTCAGAAGGATTATCTAGAGTATGAGAATCCTCCTCCTCAGACCCGTAGTTTAAAAGAGAAGGAATCTGGGTAAAATAAGCAAGAAAGTCATCACCAGAATCCACCTCAGAATAATTCAATTCTCTGGGCCTTTTAGGGGAAGAAGAGAACCAAGGAGGAGCAGGAACCAAAACTCCTTGAGGAGGCCTCAATGACAGTAAAGCATTAAATAACCCCTGAGAAAGGCCTGCCACTCATGTTGTGGATCCCTAGGAGAAGAAGAAACATGATTAGATTTCTGTTTCTTTTTTAAGGGGACATCCATCCTAGAAACCTGAGAAGGCCCAGACTTCCTAAAGAGAAACTGCAGAACCCCTCTAGACCCCTTGGAAACAGTCAATTGTGGTTCCCTCTGAATGCCCAAAAGGGACACCTGCAAAGCCTCATTGGATGGGCTGCCTGCCAGATTCTCACTTGCATGCAATCCAGACCCTGTAGAAGAATCTGACAAAACAACCAGGTGAGCCTCCAGGTTTGTAATAACCTCAGGAGAAATTCCGAGTAGACGATGGACATGAGAAGATTCTGGTCTTACTTTATGCACCTTCTTCTTCCCTGATGGATGACACTCAGGGCAGGAAGTTCCATCCATAGTATCTGCAGCAAGAAGCTTAAGACACTGGTTCTCAAGATACACTGAAAGGGAAGAAAGCCTACTATGAAGAGTTTTGGGGACAAACACCTGCCAAATTGAACAAGAAGTATAGTCGTGAGCAGCACCTAGGCAAAAAAGACACTTATCGTAGCGGTCTTTATGAGGAATCAGTCTCCCACACTGGCATTTACCCTTCCTGGATGACATTAACCCCAAACAGCACAAAACAAACAGAAAAAGTAACCAAAAACCCAACTGGTTACTTATCTGTAATGGAGAGGACTCAAGCAAACAGGAGTAAGCACAGGAATGCCAGCAAACAGAAAAATGGTAAAAAAAAATGGATGGAGATAACAGACCAATGGTTAAAACAGCTTTCGGAATGGCGGCAAAGAAGTTCTGATGATGATATGCCTGAACATCACCTTTATGCCATACCCTATGTAAGGAGTGTATAGGTGACGTCCAGTGTACCTTAAAGCAATGGTAGACTTTGGTAAACTGGCCAGATGGTAGGCTTCATGGCAGGGAATCCCAGTTGTAAGGAATACTGCAGCAGTGAATGTAAGGACATCCATAATATGTTCATAGGCAAATTCTAGGCTACCTTCCCTTAAAGGCCATTTTAAGCCTAGCTAGTTTCCCTTTTTGAGCTCAAATTAACCTATGTCATTTGCTTATAGATTGGCCTTACCCATCTCATGGTCAATTATTATTTATTACCTATAATAAGAATAGCTGAGATCATACATGCTCTAAGGACATAAACCTTGTCACCACAATAAACAGAACATGCAGGAGGGATAGATTCCTGTCTCAGAGACTTCCCATACTCTAGAACAAACTACCTATCTATATCAAACAAAGCTCCTCATTAGTACTCTTCAAGAAAAATCTTGATGATTGGATGGGAGATAGGAAATTCATCCCGGGGATCACTTCTGTGGCTCTGCTCAGCAGGGGCACAGAAAAATAATTTTCTTGGGTGGCAAAAGCCAGGGTACCTTTTTAGCTAGGCTTATAAAGGCCCTAGGGCCAATAGCCTGGTACCTACTTATGAACCTATACCACAGATACTTGAGGGGACCCATGTTTGGGATAAAGCAATTAGGATTTGCCCCTGTGCATTAGTAGTACAGGAGGCAGTCCTGGGTAAATTTTCTGTTTCCCATCCATAGATCTAAATTGCATTTGAATATGGACAGAAATTAACTTTGTTTATGTGGATGGGGAGTCTTTTCCAGGGTAACAGTATCCACTGTGAGATATACCCGTCTCTCCAAACTGTACTGTACTGTTGATGTTGTAGAAGAGGTTTAGATTCCTGGACAAGTATTTCTGATGCCTTTTTACTTGGCCCGTGCAGTAAATCCATCAGTATTGGGTTGGAGGATGCCTTCTATGCCAAACAGAAGTCACCTTTCAGCAGTCTGTAGGATACCAAGTAAGGTATCTCTTTGGGTGCTCCAGTTGTTGCAATGTAGCTGGACAGATACAAGCCAAAGTGGGCATTATATTCACTGATTGGCCTAATAGTGGCTGAGTAAAGGGAGACAATATCCTAGACCTAGTCATTACCAACATGAGTGACCATTGTTCCACACCTGAAGTCAACTCCTCGTTGGTCAGATCCAACCATAAGCTAATCACCCTAGATATCCACATCCCATCCCCACCTATCATTAAGGAAACCATGGTAAAAAATTTCTCCAAAGCCAACTTCATGCTTCTTAAGACAGTAGTGGTGAACTTCATGACACCCATGCAGATGGACAATACAGTTACGACTGCTGAATCCTACACAAATGCACTCTATAAGCATTTACACGAGTTCATGGATCATGCTATCCCAAACAGAACCAAGATGCTATCCTCCAAAAAAAGGAAGCCAGTCTGGTGGTCCCCTGCCATAAACAAACTCTACAACAGAAGGAAGAAACTGTTGCAAAAGAGAGTAAAATCCCATGAGTGGAAGAGCTCCCTAGTCATCCTCAGTAAGAAGATGAGATCCCTTATATGATCCTCCAAAGCTAGCTATGAAAACAAAATCATCACTGATTCTAAGGGCAACCACAAAACATTCTATAGCTATGCCAAGAATCTCAATGGCAGCACCCAGATCTGCTCTGAGTTACAGCACAGCAGCATGGAAATTACAGAACCAACTGATATTGCCAACATCCTGGCAGATAGGTTCAGTGCTAACTTTACCCCCCACTCACCCCCTAAAGGGCCC
This sequence comes from Protopterus annectens, assembly GCF_019279795.1. Classification (NCBI taxonomy): domain Eukaryota; kingdom Metazoa; phylum Chordata; order Ceratodontiformes; family Protopteridae; genus Protopterus; species Protopterus annectens. Next base: position 1,001,340,283 of record NC_056739.1, read on the forward strand.
AAATCTATACAGGAAGAATGCAGAGTCCATGTAGTCACATCTATGCAGGTAAAAGCTGCACTCTCTAAAACCAAAAACACAGCATCCATGGGACCGGACAACATCCCAGGCTGCGTTTTACATGAACTTCAGAACAAACTGGCTCCCCACCTAAGCACCATGTTCAATCATACTCTCACATCAGGCTTTGTGCCCACTGAATGGTGCACAGCAACAGTTATCCCCTTGGGTAAAAACTCTGTACCCATGAACTACCACATAAACAGCAGTCTACTAAATGCCGAATGTGTGATAAGAGACCTTGGGACCCAGTTGGACAGTAGTCTTTCCTTTGATAATCACATCACCACAGCAGTCAGGAAATCCTTCTATGTGGCACACCTCATCACAAAAGGGTTCTCATCCAGGAAAAAAGAGGTCATTGTTCCCCTCTACTCGGCACTCATTAGACCCATTATAGAGTACAATGCCCCTTTTGGAATGTACCTCACAAGACATCTGCAGCAGCTTGAAAGACCACAGAAGTACCTCACAAAGAGGATGACTGGCCTCAAACAGATGCCCTACACTGACCATCTCAAAAAACTCAAGCTTTACTCTGTAGCATATCGCCTGCTCCAAGGAAATCTCTGCCTAACATATAAAGCTATGTTAAACCCAGAGCTACACGCTCTAGGGACCTAAACCTTGTCACCACAATAAACAGGACATGCTGGAGTAATAGACTCCTGTCCCAGAGACTTCCTATACTCTGGAACAAGCTACCCATCTATGTCAAGCAAAGTTCCTTATTAGCACTCTACAAGAAAAATCTTGATAAGTGGATGGGAAATAGGAAATACACCCCAGGGATCACTTCTGTGGCTCTGCTTGACAGGGGCACAGGAAATTAACTTTCTTGGGTGGCGTAAGCCAGGGAACCTTGTTAGCTAGGCTTATTTAGGCCCTTGGGCCAATAGCCTAGTACCTACCTATGAACCTATGAACCTATAATGGCATCCCTAGAGCTAGATCAAATCCCTTTGTGTATAAATTGTGCAATATAGAAGGACTTTCTTTCAACAATGGATACTTGGTCAAAATATAGGTCACTATCCACATAAGTTCCCAAATCCTGAAGGAGGTTAACTCCTAGCGACATATTGTTAATGTGGAAGTTCCCAGGGATGGATGATTTCCCAAAGGTTACAATAATGCATTTTTTGTCATGGTGGTGCTGCGGTAGCGTTGTCACCTCACAGTAAGACGCTGTCCAGTTTGATTCTCAGCTAGAGCGAACTTCTGCGTGGAGACATGCATGAATGGGCATATCTTCGTTGAAGGTTGTGCATCAGGGCTGGTAACTCAGCATGTAAAACTCAACTACCAGTCATTAGCAGACCAGAGTTCCGCTGTGGCGACCCCTAACCGGGAAAAGCCAAAAGACACAAACAAACTTTCAGTGTATGATTTTTGACATCTGTTATTTGGGATTTTGCAGGAAATGGAATTGACATTGATGCAATGGAGTGCAACAAACAAAATATTGTCACACAGTGCAGCATAACAGCAATCTGCATGCAGGTGTAGAAGGTCCACAGGCAGAAGGCAGCAAATTCATAGTGAAAACACAAAGAATACCACAGAGCAGGGACAGAATAATAGAACATAAGCAGCATGTATACAAACCGACCTGAAAGCACCTGTAAATAACAAGGATACAGACGTTCCCAAGTACCAAGTGCTTAACAACTTATTGTTTTCTTGTAATAAGTAAATTTATGTAAAGCTAAAGATGTGGGCACAGCAATAACCATTGCCATGGGGACATAAGTCAGTGGTCACTGATAACGTATATCAAAAGGCAGTAAACTGCATGCTTTATACTAAAGGAAAGGTACACAGTTCACCAGGCAATACCAGGTCACCATCCACAGCTCACTGCAGCATTTTATGTGCAATAGCAGTTAACAAGAGAAATCTGATTGGGTCATTTCTTCCTAGAGGACAATACCTTGGTCATCTAATCTTCACAGAATGGTTGATGCATCTGTGGGTGGTGATATGGTGGATCATCTGAATAAGTATTCACAAGTGAGAAATCTTCCTCCTTTTGCCTACAGTGGAGAACAAGACCAACAGACAACTGCCACCAATTGATTAAGGCTCTTCATTCTATGGATCCAAACCTGGATGTGGCAAAACACAGTGATAGCGAGGTTATTACATTCCAGAATGTTTTGAAAAACAGTGAAACATTGTGTCATTTGTTGTTCTGCACATCTACCTAGTAAATAGACTCTGTTGGAATTACTGTTGCTTCTTCAATTTTGGTACACAAAAGCCAACCTTATCGCAGAGGCACCGGAAGCTGTTGAAGACTGGGGGTGGGGGGTGATGGAGGGTGAGAGGGGCACTTAGTGATCTAAAAAGGGCAATTTTTTAAAACTATTTACTACCACAAGATAGATTCACTTGGAGGGCATTTTAAGCTTAGCCAATTTCCCTTTTGATGCTTGAATTAATATTTCCTGATTGGTCTTACCTATTCCATGGCTGATAATTGTATATTAGCCCCAGTGAGAATACATGTGATCATACTATAGATAATTTGAGGGGACTCTTGTAAGGGAGGCAGCATTTAGAAACTGCCAATATCCATTAGTGGCAGGAGGGACAATCCTAGAGTACATTTTCTATTACCCCTCCTTAGGTACAAGTTGCATTTGAATATGGACAGGGATGAGCTTTGTTTTACTTGAATGGATAGTCTGTTCTGGAACAGTGGTAGCCTCTGTGACATATATCTATCTCTCCATAACATTCATTTTAGATACCTGGCCTGAGTATTTCTGATGCCATTGTACTTGCTGATGTTCAGTAGGTCCATCTGTATTAGGTTGGAGGATGCCTTTTATGCCAGACATGTCACCTCTACGCACTCTGTAGGATACTGAGTATAGTGATAAATCTTTGAGGTGCTCCATGCAAGACCTATTGTTTAGGACTTGTATCCTTTTAGTAAGGTATCTCGGTGGGTATTCCAATTGTGGCATGGGTCTGGACAGATATATGCCAAAGTGGGCATTATACAAAATGATTGACCTAATGAGGGCTTTATAAAGGGGGACAATAACATCTCTAGATCTAGTCAAAATCAATTTGTTTATAAGATGTGTATTATACAAAGGCTTTGTTATGACTCTAGGCACATGTTGTTCAAAAGTTAGGTCACTGTACACACTAGTTCCCAAATGTCAAACAACTGGGTTAGTTCTCAAGGGGCATTGTCAATTTGAGTGTTTCCTGGAGTAGATGACTTCCCAAAGGAAATGATAATGTATTTCTTGGAGTTTAGTTTCAATTCATGATTCTGGCACCTGTTATTATTTGGGACAAACCTTCCTGCATGTTGGCTAAGTCATTTGGGGATTCAATAACTGCTCCTAGCTTCAAGTCATCTCAAACTTAGTCAGCAAAACCCCTTTGGTATTTCCTTCTATTTTCGATATTTATATGCCAAACAGAAAAAGTCTCAACACCGAACCCTGGGGGACTTCATTGGTGACTGGTCTCTTCCCCTTTTTTGATCTCCTGCATCCTGTGAGCAAGCATACCTGTATGCATTCTTAGATTCACCTTCCTGATTGTACTAACCTGATTGTATTAAATTATATTCCTTGTATAACACAGCACCACTTGTTAAAATGTTTTTTAAATTTGTAATTTGGAACAGTCTTCTAGTAAGCAATGAAACAAAATGTATGAACCAATAATGACAAAACTACCCATTTCAGAAATTTCAACCACAGAAGGACACTCAAACTTCTGTCATTACAATCCACCAATATCAGTAAATATGCAAAATCTCTGCAGAAGTAAGTCATCTAAATAATTCAACATTAAAGGGATCTGTAACTAATAAAGAGGTTGCTGCTAGCAAACAACTTTATATTCATTGTCCATCTACAAATAAAGTGCCTGTTGCCCTTGAGGAATAAATTGCCTACACTACATTAAAAAAACGATAAGGTAATACTTTTGCAATGGGGAATGGATGGCAAACTGATAACAGAAACATAGTTACTAGGTAACTCCTCCAAAGGAGGACATTCATATGACTGCAGCATCCACTCCCTTTAAAGTACAACACAGTACAGTATCAGCTAGCCATCTGCATACTGTGGGAGTACAACCCACAACCTTATGCATCAAAAGAAAGTATACTACCTGTTGTGCTACTAGCAATGCAAATGACTTAGCATAAGTAGCACTAAACTTCTCTTCCCCTAAAACTCTCAGCTCCTTGTAAAATCCACTTGGCACTCAACTAAATCTCTTAACTTCGCAGCACAAGAAATCTGAAAAAAGATAAAATTGATTTGGGGGGGGACAAAGGCACAAATTCAGGGACACATTTTAAATATTGCTTGCATAATCTTAGAAAGTTGCTAAAATAAAGTGTTTTGTGATACCATGTGTTTCATGAAATATAGGAAGACTGAAACTTAAAGGGCTTTCATTATTTAGTGAATTAAGTTCTTACTGATTTGCCAGAAAATCACAAATTTTAAGAGGAACAGACCTAAAGTATGGGCCAAATATTCTGTCAAAGCTATAGACTCAACTCCCTGAATCACGAGTGGTGGTATGGGTAAATAATTCAGGCTCTTGTTTGAGCCTGATTAACACTAACCACCAGGTATACCTAACTGGGGCATTTTACACACACACACACACACACACACACACACACACACACACACACACACACACACACACACACACACACACACACACACACACAAACACGAGCAGCATAACTCTTGCAAATAAAAGAACAAAACTCTCCTTACCAGCATGACTATGGCTCTAGCAGCACCAACAGAACAGCGGCAGCATAACTCCTGTAACGCAGAGCAATAAGAGAACAAGAACAGCTAGTCTAGTTAGTTTAACTTCTGCATGCAAATCCACATTAGCGCAAAATCTCCACTTCATTAATTTTTTCCGACAGGTCTTGCAGCTGTAAATGTGGTGGGGCACCCCTCCCCCTGGCTCTATGTTTCTGGCACCCATGCTTTGTTGCTATTAGTTGTGTATAAGTTTGAGCACTAAAAAAAAAAAATACTTGTTATTGACTGGGGCTAGTATCCCTTTAGCTAGATAAACTGATAAGAATCTAAAGTATTTTGTGGAATTCTAACAACATGATCATTTAAAGACAGAAATTAAAAAAATACTGCAATCTGAACTCAAAGCCATTAAACAAAGAGGTTAACATACATGATCTCAAAGAGAGGATTCAGAGGAAGGCAGGATGCAAATATTTTTGTTTCCAAATGAGATGTCCACAAATGTGATACTTTCTGGGGGTTGGAGGTAAAAAGTAAATAGTGTGGACAACCCCAAGGAGCTACAAGGAATATTATGCCACAGAAAGGGTGGTAGATGAGTGCACCCATGATGAAAATATAGTAGGAAGAAACATGAGTTCAGGCTGTTAGATGGTGAGACATTTTCCTAAGATCACATTTGTTTGGGGACACAGGGCTGAAGTAACATTAAGCTGCAGAAACATATCACTATCATAAATTCACTGCAGACACAAAGAGTCACACAGCACCAAGCCCACAACTTTGAAAACCAACTGCATGGGTGGGGTGAGTGGGGAATGTCCTTGGCACCTAAAGCAGAGGGCATTTAGCTGGCATCAGCAGCAGGATGTCCAGTGGACATGTCAGTGACAGTGAAAGTGCAATGCACAATGGGCAGTGCATTTATTAATGTGGCATAGATTTAGGCAGATCGTTACCCATTTCACATTGTCTAGGGAACACTGGCTAAAACACGTAATGGAGCTCAAGTGTGACTACTGCAGCATGCAGGATTTCCTCCATTCTATAGTTCACTTCTACATGTTGTAGTTACATAAAGCATGTGCTGTATACCAAGCACTATACCTATGACTTCCTCAGTCCCCATGCATTTAGTCATTGAAGATGAAGGTATGGCACTGTGATCCCACACTGTGTCCCACAGTGAATTTGGGACAGTCACATATGTCTGCAGCTGAATTTCACTTCAGTCATGAGCCCCAACCAAATAAACCACAGGGAAATGTCTAACCACCTAACGGTCTAAACCTGAGAAACACCTTCACAAACTTCAAGAAAGCACAGGGCCAACATAATACAATTCTTATGATAGGTAGGAAAAATAAGTTATTATTTAACTAGGATATGTCGCATATGTAGACAGGGGAAGGCCAGGTGGAGTGAGTGAAGTGGCTCTTAATCTGTAATCATAATTTATAGACTGAGTATGTCCACTTGCTTCTCTGATGACACACGGGAACAATGTAAATTTATTCTGCAAGAACAGAAGTACTATCAGAAACAGCATAGGCTTTGCCTTGGTGCTATACAATCATAAAGAAATTTAACAAAATAAGCCAAAACTTTTGAAGAACAAACATTATGCTAAAGGATGGTTAACATTCTGTAGAATTGCTAACATTCAAAGAGAATAGTGGCTACCAATGTGTGAACTAGTTAACTTATAACTGAAAGGTAAATTTGTATATGTGAACCAAACAGACTTGCCGAATGACTCATTCAGCTAGACTCCTAATGCTATTCCTGTTAGATAATTTTGTCTCTTGATTACTTCTGAGACAGAAACATTATTACCGTTTTGCAAATCAAAGATCAATTTATATGCTGGACATGTTAACTATGGGTAGCCATTTACTGTCAGTTAATGACAAAGTTGTACACATTGTCATTAAATGTCTGAATTTATAGTAATGTTCCTGTACTTTATAACAGGATAAAAATTGTTTAGGTAGAAATGCCAGTAGACTGAATACCCAAAGAATTTATGTAACAGACCATCGCTTTGGTAAGAAACATAAACAGAAGCGGTCATGCAGAGTGGAGGACCTCTTAAAATGTACAGGAGCATTTATAAGGAAACCACTGCTACAGTTTATAATGATAATGACTTAAAAATACTCATGAAGAGGCTCTGCTTAAATGAGCTGTAGAAGATTTATATAAAATAATGAAAGTGTGTATTACAAACACGCATCCTGTAGGCCTTAAACCCACAGTGCTGTTATATTTTAATATCATTACTTTAATGCATGGCTAAATGTTATGGATGACAGCACAGGAAACTGTCTTTTTTAACAGCGCTAGATGACAGCATGCAAATTAATGAGATATTATCTTGAATTATATGTAAACACATTAAGAAATCTAAATATGGTCACTGACCAAGGACTGAATACAAATGCCAAATTCTACTGAACACATTTTAACAATTGCAAATTAAAATTATCTCTTGTCTCATACACCTGCAAAATAAGATGTAGTGAGTGGTGGGTAAGAAAGGGACAATGATCTACAGCAAAAGAAGAAATGAGCAATCTTCTCTTAAACAAACAAGATGTCATTTGTAAACAAATATTTCAAAGTCTGTTTTTAGGAAGCCTTTCAAAACAGTATTATATCATAGCAATGGTCCATTCTGTTAAGTTTGAAAAATTCTGGAAATCATCCAAGAATGTTTCTGAATGAAGAGACAAAAGAGAAAACAACACAAACAGAAATGTATGCCGATGTGTAATTTTCAGCAAAAAGGATAAGAGTTGATGTCTGGAACAGGTAGCATTTACTGCAATACTTGCTTGTATGGCTTAAGAACTCCAAGCAATACGGTAAATAGGGTATTAGAAATGTATGAATTAATTACAAGAAAAAAATACTATAATACTTGCAGAACTGAAGTAAATGAAACAGTGCTAAAAAATAATAAAAGCATCTCTTGATTCCAAGTAGCTAGGAAACAACCTCAACAATGGGGAGATGTATCAAATGTACATGGAAATATAATGCAGCAGAAACAAGAAAAAAAAACCAGTTAGGAGACCTATTGATTTAGACACAGCTGAATCTATGCTTGGCAAGTGCCCTAACTTGAAATCTTAGAGATTATTCATGCAGTAAAAACCTGTTTAAGTGCAGAAAAATAAAAAGGCACACTTCTTGATATATTAATGAAAATTATATAATCACTATGTGCAGCTATGTTGTTCTTATGTCCACAGTAGCCGTGTGATGCATTGGCTAGAATTTAAATTTGGGGTAGGAGAAAAACATTAAAATAAAAACTTGCCTGAATGTGCAAGCAAGTATGTTAAGGTAAGCTCGAGAAACACATACAGTTGACAAAGTACGCTGATTATTTAGAATTTTCTCAATTTTTTTTTTTAGAATTAGAAATTGCCTAGACTGCATGGCTCTAGGTGATTCGGTCGTGTTGACTAATGTTGCCAAAATGGGCATGGGTAGTTACCAGTGATAAGTGGCTTGAGGACCCGGCCTACACTGACCTATGCCAGAGACCATTGCTAATGGCAGGAGGGGAATATGTGCCCCTATTGACCAATGTGTGCCTGCCATAAAGCCCAGCAGCTCTGGGGCAATAAGCATCAGGCTGGTCGGTGTCTAGTTGCCCAGCCTGAGTTACCTGGGATAGCTCTGTAGAGCAAAAGCTGGATGCAAAACCAACCAACCTGCCAAACATGAACTGAGAATTGCTACACTTAATGTAGGTTCACTGACAGGACGCAGCTTGGAAGTGGATGACATAATGATACAGGGGAAGCCTGACATCCTATATATCCAAGAGATGTGATGGAAGGGCAGTGTAGCAAAGCCACTTGGCTTGGGATCAAGACTTTACTACTCAGGAGAGGGACAGGTTAGAAATGGTGTAGGAATTGTGTTGAGAATGAAGCTTCCGAAGGCAGTGAGGAATATCATCAGAATTAATAACAGACTCATGGCAATCAGACTCCAGTGTAATAATAGGGCAGTATTCATAATCTCAGCCTGTGCCCCACAGCAGGGTTGTGATAGTGAAGAAAAGAGTGCATTCAGGCAGCAGTTGCAGGACCTACTAGATAAAGCAGGACAACATGAATTAGTGTTGATAACGGGTGACTTGAATGCACATATCTGAACAGACAGAACAGGATATGCAGACTACCTGGGTCTACATGGGTGGGGCAACAAGAATAAAGAAGAAGAAGCCATTCTAGACTTCTGTCTGGCAATTGGCTTGATAGTAGCCAGTACACCATTCAGAAAGAGAGACAGTCACAAGATCACATACAATAGTAGCCAACATGCAACTCAGGTAGACTTCCTCCTAGTAAGGAAAAGGCATTGAGGTAGAATTCATGATAGCAAACTCATTCCCAGTAAAACAACTGACCCACAGTATAAACCACTAGTTGCCACAAACAGCTGCAAGCAGTGGTCAGAGAAGGCTCTAAGGTCAACAGAGGCCAGGCTGAAGATCTGGAAATTGACTGGAGAGAAATTACAACAGTTCAAGGAATTACTCAGGGCACTAGCTCCCCAAGAAGAGGAGGAAATCAGTGGAGTTGAACAAGAATGGCAGCGCCTAAAAACAGCATGTGTTAGGACTACAGACAAGATATGTGGCCGAGCCAGGTATGGAAATAAGGTACATAAGGAAAGATGGTGGTGGAATGCAGAAGTCCAGGAAATCATCAAAAGAAAGAAGGAGTGCAGGAAGAAGTGCGAGACAGAAATGTCTGACCTGGCTAGGAAGGACTACTGGTTGGGTAACATAGAAACTAAGAAAGAAGTTGCAATAGCAAAGAATAGGGGATTGGAGGCATCTACCTACTTCTGGAAAGTGACTCAGTAAGTGGCAAAGAGAAATTATATCAGGTTGCAAGGCAAAGACAAAAAGATAAAGAAGTCAGACACCCTTCATAAGGGATGCCAGCAACAACCTGCTCACCAGTCCACAGGACATCAAAGGCAGATAGAAGGAGTATTTCCATCAGCTTTTGAATGAAGAAAACCCCACAGAAGGTGTACTGCCCCAGAAGCAGCCTACAATGAGAGAAGAAGAAGAGGAGCCCATCCTAGAAGAACTAATACCAGCACTATGGAAAATGTAGTCAGGGAAAGCAGCAGGCTCAGATGAGGTCACAACAGATATGATAAAGATGCTGAGTGAGATAGGGGAGAAATGGCTCCTGAGGGTACTCATAACAGTGTGGAGAGAAAGGCGCATCCCAGATGACTGCAGAATAAGCATATTTGTGCCAGTGTACAAGAACAAAGGGGACATCCACAACTGTGGGCAGTACAAAGACAATAAACTCCTATCACATTGCATGAAAGTTCTGGAGAGGGTGATTGATAAATGTATACGCAGAGTAGTAGAATGTAAGATGGAAGGTGAGCAGTTCGGATTCAGATCAGGGTGCAGCGCAACTGACTCAATGTTTTCATTGAGACAGATACTTGTGAAGAAGCTAGACATGAGGAAAGAGTCCAACTGGGCATTCCTAGACATGCAGAAGGCATATGACAAGGTCCCAAGATAGATGATCTGGGCAGTACTGCAGTGGTTTGAAGTCCCAGAAACATTGGTAGAATTAGTGCAGGCTATGTACAAGGACCCAAGTACCAACAGTGTTTGGCCTCACAGAGGGGTTCCCAGTGGGAGTGGCTGTACACCAGGGTTCAGCTCTGAGCCCACTGCTGTTCATACTGGTGATGGACTACATTAGCAAACAGTTCAGAGGTGACAGATCAACAACGTTCCTGTATGCAGACAATGTGGCATTACAGGCAGACTCTGAGCTAGAACTTCAGCAAAGGATAGGAGAACGGGATGCAAAACTGAAGGATATGAGATGAAACTAAGCACAGGTAAGATGGTGGTAATGGCAGCAAATTGGAGAAATCAGAAGAAGCTGAGAATAGAGATAGAATGGAGGATAGCGGAACAGGTAAACAGCTTCAAATATCTGGGAGGAGTGGTTGAGGAGAAGGGAAGTCTGAATGAAGTGGGCAAAGCTAGAATCAGAGGGGCTGCAGCCAACTGGCATAGATTGTCAGGTGTAGTCTATGACAGAAGAATGCCAAAGAAGCTGAAAAGTAAGGTGTACAAGACAGTGGTGTGACCAGTACTACTGTATGGCACAGAAACCTGGACAGTAAAGGCAGAACAGATGAAGAATCTAGAGATGCTGGAAATGAAGTGCCTGAGAAGAGTGGTAGGATGCACACTGTGAGACAGACGAAGAAATGAGGACTGTGGTTCCTACAGGAAATAATATACAACAGTCTGTATAGAAGCAGAGGCCAAAGTAGCTCCAATTCCAGAAAAGATCAAAGAAAACAGATTATGGTGGTCTGGACACATGCAGAAAAGCAGAAGACAATCTGGTGAGGAAGATTTGGGACAGACAGTAAGAAGGTAAGAGGAAGCAAGGACATCCAGCAAAGAGGTGGATGGATTGTGTGAAAGAAGATTAGCAACAATCAGGCATGAGTGTTGAAAAGGGCAGGAGTGTGGCACTGAGTCGAGAGAGTTGGCGACAGTTAACATGATACCCCGACGACCATCTAAAAAAAAATGGGAAAGGGGGGCTGATGATGATGATAATGCATTTATTGCTTACAAATAAGTATTACATATGTTAGAATATTTGATTTTCAAGTGTTTTTAGATCACACCACTCTGTCATGTTTTGAAGATAGTATGAACTGTATGTTGTTGTGGTGGGTATTAGAAATTATATTGCACATTACAAAAACAGTAACTTTGTGTCACAATTCTTGCAAGCTACTATGGCATGCCCTGTATACCTTAACCATCTGGCCACTCAGTCTTAGGTTTTCATTCAGTGCAGTAGATGCTTAACTTGAACCGGAATGAAAACCAAAGTACTGGCATATAGGAAGATAAAATGAACATGACAGTTTTCGATGTAGTATTCCATAGAGGAAGTTATTAGTATTATTCTAAAGTCCCCAAGGTAGTGCCACGATGGATTACTGCATAGGATTTCTTCTCAGTACTATTAGTATGGCATAGGCATATCCTACTTATAGCTGTGATACTATTTTTCTTGTATTCCTAATAGTATCAAACCTTGAGTTTTAGAAATCTACACCTGATAACATAATACTGTGGTTCCTACAGGAAATAATATACAACAGTCTGTATAGGTTCATAGGTTGGTACTAGGCTATCGGCCCTAGGGCTTATACAAACCTAGCCATAACAATTCCCTGGATATTTCTTCCCACATTATACTTTCCTGGACCCCTGTCTAGCAGGGCGACTGACGTGATCCCCGGGGTGAATTTTGTATCTCCCATCCAATCATCAAGGTTCCTTTGAAGAGGGCCATGGAGGAGCTCTGCTTGACATGTATGGGCAGTCTATTTCCGAGTATGGTGATTCCCTGGGTTAGGAATCTATCCCTCCAGCATGTTTTGTTCATTGTGATGACAAGGTTTAGATCCCTGGAGCGTGTGGCTCTGAGGGATTGGGATTTCTTTAAGTGGAGCATGTCCAACAGCTCAGGGTTTGACATGGCCTTGTATGTTAAGCAGAGATCGCCTCTGAGTAGACAATATGCCACAGAGTATAGCTAGAGTTTTTTTAGACGGTCAGTATAGGGCATCTGCTTTAGGCCTGTGATTCTTTTAGTGAGGTATTTCTGTGGCCTTTCCAGCTGTTGCAGATGTCTTGTGAGGTACATACCAAACAGGGCGTTGTACTCTGTAATGGGTCTAATGAGGGATGAGTACAGTGGGACAATGACCTCCTTTTTGCTGGATGAAAACCCTTAGTGATGAGGTGTGCCACATAGAAGGATTTCCTGACTGTTGTATGTCACTTCACTCCGTGACATGGGCCCTTCTCATATTGACCTTTGCATTTGTTCTAGCTTTGCACAATCTCCACATCAGACATCACTAATCAAATCACTAACTCTTGTGAAATTCCTAAATGTGCATTATAAAACATTAATCCTTTGTTAAAAGCATCTCTCTGTACAAATATTAGGCATTATAAAACTCTGGAGAAATACATTTTGCAACCTGAAAATAAGGAAAGCCCCTTGTGAATAGATACTCTGCCATAAACACAGATGGTAATTGGAGAACTCAACATAAGGGCTCACCAGGGTTTCCATTACCAAAGGGAAAGTGTATGAGACCAGATTTAGGTAGAAATAGCATCCTGCTAAGTGGTAATTAAAGCAAGCTCCTGAAGCTGAATTGGTAACTTTTTAAGTTATAGATTCATGCTGTGTGTATGCGTGGGAGCTTGTTCACATCATACCTCAACTGTCCAGAACTTTGCAGATGTCAGTATTTTAACATAAAGTTTGTGTCTGTCTGATAAATAATTGAGGACTGAAGACACTACATAACAACAAATGTTTGAATTTCAGACTTCATATTATTGAGATAAAGTATGCTAATGAAAAACCTGTTATTTTACTAAGTTTCTAATTTTATAAGAGCAATATTTAATTTCTGTCCCTGGTTTTGGGCCTTTGCAACCCATTATTTTTGACTTTGTCTAGAATTCTTGCACTAAGAGGTTAACAAGCATGGAGTGCTTGTGAATGTATATATAGACAGATGTGAATTTCATTAATATGCACTGCTTCAAGTGCCATCAGAGGCTCCTGGCTTGTCAAATCAATGTAGTGCACATCATAACTTACTAGCCATGTAAATGAATTTTTATTTAGAGTCTGTGCAGTTCATTTACACTGCAACGGGGCAATGCATTTCATGTTTTGTTGAGACTGGGTAACACTATGTTATGGGAAATTATTTTCTACAAGGCTGTGCCATCTCAGCGTTAGTGTATGTAAAGTCACAAGAGTGTGGGGTCTTACACTCTGCAAAAAAACATTATTCCAGTTTTACTGAATTTGAAAATCATATTACTTGAAAAGCTGATCATTATGATTTATTAAAATACTTCACGTAGGGAAGATAGTATATTTAACAAAGGCATATATTTCATTTGATGTACAAACCAGGCCCAACGCCACATATCTCATTTATTCTTTTTTTAATCTTAATGTTTCCCATTGACTTCACCAGACTATAAGTTTGTAATGAATAGGCCTTAGCTGGTCTACATTGATTTTTATGATGACATGTCTTATTGGGTAACTTTGCAATCCATTTTTGAGGTAAATTTTTATAGTTCTTTTTCATTGTGGCAGTTAATTTACTGGCTGTATTTTAATACTTTAAGTGCTATGATTCTTAGTTTTATGGCGTAATTATCTTTATTTAATTAGGGTAGATGAAGTAAGGCTTTTTTCTGATTGGCTAGTTGCACATTGCCTTTCCTTTTGATTTTTCAGCTTTCCTTTATACTATTAAAGTCACATTTTGTATCCTGGGAAGTTTATTTGATTTTTTTTGGCTCCACAACAGCTGGCAAATAGTTAGTCCTGGGCCCCTCATTGTCAAATGGATTTACTGGACCCACCTCCTCTACCTCCAAACTAAGTTTAACCTGTGTCTGGGACCAATGAAGAGATCAAGGCAACCAGTGTAGTGTCACACTGCTTCTGAAACAGCTTCTATTCTTTAAGGCCTAATCCCAACCTATGCCTACATTTGAGCTGTCCGGGAGAGGGGTGGGTGAAGTGCAATGGGCTCACAGTTCTTCATTTACTCCTTCATGTGTAACCTAGTAAAACCCTGCCTCCCTTGTAGACAACTCTCTCCTCATGTCCCTAGCCTCCACAAGAGATCAAACATGGAGGTATAGCTGAGGAAGGATCTCCAGGATGGATGTATCCTTCTTCAGAGCCTTCAGCATTCAAGCTTCTGTGTCACTAATGAAACTCAGGTCACCTGGCACAATTTGTCTTCAGTGGCTTATTTTAGTGGCCATGTCATTTTTTTTGTGGAGTCACATGTAGGTAGGTCATTGTATGCAATGCACAGTGTTTCCTTTTTCCATTTTCGTGGAAAGGAGTGTCACTGTCTCATTTTTTTGTTTTGTTTACTTCTTACTTTTTGTTAAACTAAATACAGATTATAGGTTCATAGGTTGGTACTAGGCTATCGGCCCTAGGGCCTATACAAGCCTAGCCATAACAATTCCCTGGCTATTTCTTCCCACACTATTTACTTCCCTGGACGCCTGTCTAGCAGGGCGACTGACGTGATCCCCGGGATGAATTTCCTTTCTCCCATCCAATCATCAAGGTTCCTTTTGAAGAGGGCCAAAGAGGCACTCTGCTTGACATGTATGGGCAGTCTATCCCAGAGTCTGGGGAGTCTCTGGGTCAAGAACCTATCCCTCCAGCATGTTTTGTTTATTGTGATGACAAGGTTTAGATCCCTGGAGCGTGTGGCTCTGAGGGATTGGGATTTCTTTAAGTGTAGCATGTCCAACAGCTGTGGGTTTGACATGGCCTTGTATGTTAAGCAGAGATCGCCTCAGAATAGATGATATGTGACAGAGTATAGCTGGAGTTTTTTAAGGCGGTCACCATAAGGCATCTGCTTTAGAACTGTGATTCTTTAAGTGAGGTATTTCTGCGGCCTTTCCATTTGTTGCAGATGTCTTGAAAGGTACATACCAAATGGGGCATTGTATTCTATAATGGGTCTAATGAGGGATGAGTACAGTGGGACAATGACCTCCTTTTTTCTGGATGAAAAGCCCTTAGTGATGAGGTGTGCCACATAGAAGGATTTCCTGACTGTTGTGGCAATGTGGTTATTGAAGGTGAGACCACTGTCCACCTGTGTCCATAAGTCTCTTATGACACTTTTGGTGCTTAGTGTACTGACACCCATGTGGTAATTCATGGGTACATGTTTTTTTCCCAAAGGGGATAAGTATACATTTCTTGGCATTGAGCTTGAGCCCATGGCTCTGGCACCAAGCATCTGTTTCTGTAAGGCCCTTTTGGAGAGTATCCACACCATTTGGGGATTCAGTAATGGCTCCCAGTTTTCAGTCATCTGCAAACTTTGTCAGCCAGAGTCCCTTAGTATTGGCCTGTACTTCAGAGAAGTAGATGCCAAACAAGAGAGGTCCCAGGAATGAACCCTGAGGTACTCCACTTGTCACTTGTCTAGAGCTGGATTTGGAGTCAGCTACTTTTACAGTGTGGGTTCTGTCAATAAGCCAGTTGGCAACCCATCGAGTGACATGGGGATTAATGCTCAGCTTAGCAAGTTTATCTATGATTCCAGAGTGGGGGGTGGTGTCAAAGGCCTTGGCAAGGTCCAGATAGGCTGTGTGGACTGCCTTACCCTCGTCCACGGCTCTGGAGACTGATTTGAAGAAGTCAATCAGGTTCAGGAGACAAGATTGGCTCTTCATGAACCCAAACTGGGTGGGGTCCAGTGTTTTAAGGTTGCCATTGTCTTTGTTTATAAGTTCCATGATAATACGTTCCATGGCCTTGCAGAGCAGGCTCGTCAGACTGATGGGGCGGTAGTTCCCAGGATCCAAGGTGGATCCCCCCTTATGGAGTGGGATAACTGTAGCTGTGTGCCATTCAGTGGGCACGAAGCCTGAGCTGAGGGTATAATTAAACATGACACTTAGGTGAGGTGCCACTTCATTTTATAGTTCATGTAGTACACAGCCAGGGATGTCATCTGGTCCCATGGATGCTGTATTCTTAGCTTTGGAGAGTGCGTATTTTATCTGTGTGGCCATTATTACTGGAATTTGGCAATCTTCCCATATTGTGATGGGCCATTTAGGGGATGAGAGGGGGGTGAAGTTGGCACTGAATCGATCTTCCAGGATATTGGCAATATCCTTGGATCAGTATATTTAATGCCATTCTGTTGTAGCTCAGAGCAGATCTGAGCATTGTCATTTAGATTCTTGACATAGTTATAGAATGCCTTGTGGTTGTCTTTGGAATCTCTGGCAATTTTATTTTCGTAACTAGTTTTGGAGAATTTTATGAGGGATCTCAGCTTATTACTGAGGCTGGTAAGGGAGTTTTTTGCATCCTGGGATTTTCCTCTTTTCTGCAACAGTTTCTTCCTTTTGTTGTAAAGTATGTTTATGGCAGGGGACCACAAGATTGGCTTCCTTTTTTTGGAGGAGAGCATATTGGTTCTATTTGGGATGGCACGATTCATGCATGAGTGGATGTGCTCATACAGTTCCTTAGTGTAGGACTCAGCAGTCGAACTTTCAGTTCCCGTCTGCATGGGTGTCATGAAGTTTGTAACTTCTGACTTGAGTAGCATGAAGTTGGCTTTGGAGAAGTTTTTTATGGAGGTTTCCTTACTGGGGGGTGGGGTGGGATGTGGATGTTAAGGGTGATTAGCTTATGGTCTGACCTGACCAATGAGGGGGTGACCATAGGTGTGGAACATCGATTTCCCATGTTGGTAATGACCAGGTCTAGGATATTGGAGCCCCTGATGGGACTATGGATTAGTTGATCCAGGGCATTGGAATTTATGAATTCCAAGAACCGTTGGGCAAAGGTGTTGGTACATGAGTAGTTTTCCCAGTTAATGGTAGGGTAATTGAAATCACCCAGTATTAGGGTGTTTGGTTGTATCTTAATATTTTCCAGTATGTTTAGAAAGATGTAGTGAGAATCTTGGGGCATGGTGGGGGATCAGTAGCAAGCTACAATTTGGATTGCAGTCTTACCTAGTGTTAGTTGCACCTGGAGAATTTCAGAAGCATTGTGTTGGGCAACTAGCCTGGTGGAGTGAATATCCTTGGTGAATATGGACACTCTTCCACCTTTAGTGTTTTGATCCTGGTTTGGTGGCCGAAAAGTGTGGTAAGAGTTGTAGCCTGGTATTGCAAGGGTGCTCTCTGGAGCCTTGAACCAGGTCTCAGTTACTGCACAGATATCGATGTTCTCCATTTTTAGGAGTGCCTCGAGAGAGTGCATTTTGAAGTTTAGACTTCTAGCATTGACTAGCATTACCTTCAGATCTTGCATGCTTGTACCTGTTATGGTGGTGGTTTTGTCCTTTGAACTTTGCCTAAAAAAGGCACTATAGTGGTGGCTAGAGCCTTAGCCAGTAACCTGAATCCCAGGGGCGGCAGGTGCAGAACATCTCTGGCAAAGCATCGTGGTCTGTCGATCATGCCGTCCCAGGCAGACAGATACTGGATCCCCTTTGAATGACACCAGAAGCTTAGCCAATTGTTGAAGTTAATAATTTTGTCCTTATATTGTGGTATCATTCTGGGCAAAGGCAGGATGCTACTCAGGGCTAGGGTCATACAAGCCTGGGCCACATGATCCGAGAGCTCTTCCATGTCTCTTTTCATGTAGTCCAGGGAGGTACATCTCAAGTCATTCCCTCCAACATAGACAATGACAGAGTCATATTTGTACTTGTTGTGGAGTGACTTGAGTGCATGAGTTATGTGGTGGATCCTGGCACCCGACAGGCAGCTCACTGTAATTTTCTCCTTGTTCAGCCTGGTGAGTGGGACATCAGTGTGCCTGACTATATTCATCTATGACTAAAGTGTTAGGTACGCTGTCTTGCCTTAGGTGCTGTTGCTGGGTGGCACACTGGTGTTGTGAGCTATGTGACACTTTGATTATGATTGGTGTTTGTTTGCATTTCAACTTTGAAATTCCTTGTTGGTTGGGCAGGTTACAGTTAAGGGTCTCCACATATGTGGATTTAGTCTTGCTATATGTGGGTGTTAGTGGTGTGAGTTTAGAAGGGCTATGTGTTGCTTGAAGTGTAGTACGGGTGTTAACCTTTTCCTCTTGTCTGTCTAGCACAATCTTGTGTGGAGAGAGCTTTGCTTCCAGTTTGGCTATGTAAGTGCATCTCTCACAGGTTGTAGTGGTGGGGGGTAGGAGGAGAGGGTTGTCTGTGTACGAGTCGATTGCTGTATTGCCCCAGTATGCCCAGATTCACCAGATGGACAGGAGAAATCAATGGAAGCTGATCCTTGGACATGCCTGGTTTGGTGCTTTTTTTTGAAAAGTACAGGAGCTGTTTTCCCTTACTTTTTAGAAAGGTACTTTGCAATTATAGGTTGTTTAGTGCCTATGATTAATTTCTCCTTATTAATAAGGAGAGTTGAGTGCTTGTATCAGTTTAAGGCTTCCTAGTGCTTTCGAGCAGGTATTAGAGCAAGTGCTAGTCACAGGGATGCTTAAAGGTGCGATGAAAAAAATGGTTTATCCTAAACACTGCAGTGTGCACTAGAGAATTTAGATGTGAAAGTAGGTAGCTTGAGTTTTACCTGTCGAAAAAAGATAAGTTTTAGTGGAGAGTCACTATTTTTAAAACAGCAAGATAGATTGAAAGGGGGTAATCCCTTTTGCATTCCAGTACTATGGAATACAGTAGAATGGCCAATAAATTTAAGTAGTTGAAGGGGAGTGATTTCACATAATGATAATTTTGTGCTTACTCACACAAGCCAGGGAAAGCAGAGAGGAAATGAGATATATAGTCAAATTAACATAAGAGGCAGGCATCTAGAAAGACAGTGGTATTTAAGAACACAACATTGACAGGGTAGGAGGGTGGGTAAAAATTTCTGCCTTGCTCACAAGAGACAGAGCTGTGGTGTCTTTTGAAGTTTTAATATGCAGTTAAACGCAGAACACAAGCAACACACAAGGTAAAGAAAACAAATCACAGCACTCAAAATATAAAAAGGCAATAAACTAATACAAAATACAACAAATAAAAAGCAAACCAACCTTTCCCTCACAGCAAAGTGTAGCAGAGCCTGGGTGAGCCTTTCCAATTTACATTCTACTTGCTGTTTTTGGTAATCCAGGATGTTTGGAGGGGTATCAATTTATAAACTTTAATTTTTAGTGAACAGCATAAATTTGGAAGGTTTTATGGAATTTTAGCATTCTTTATTTTATTCATTTTATATTTGTCATCTGGGGAAGTGAACTGCTCTAATAACCCTTTTCAACCATGACTCAGTTCAAAGGTGCAAACAGTAGTAAAATGTGTACAGTAGTTGCAGTAAATGCTACCATTGATACATAGAAAGCTGTCTTGGAAAGTAGACAAGGAATATTTTTCCACAAAAAAGTACATACACATATAAATATGCTGCAGAGGAACAATTGCTGTATAGGCAGTAACTCCACAGTTTTCAGTAGGGTTTGTATAGGATACATTAGCTATACCTTTCATGCTAAATGCAACTACATTAATTTATTTTACTATACTGACAAAATCTTCATAGATCAACAGTTTTAGAAATAGTTTGTTAGCTGGAAACAATGTGTGAGAATATTAAAGGATGTACTATTAGTGTATCATTACATAGCAAAAATTCTAAACATGGACTTTGGGAGTCCATAGGCTGTGTAAGCTAATCAGGACTTGTGGAGCCCTCCTCTTGATTTCAGAAAAAGAATCAGACTAGCTAATCTGCAACTCATACATTTTTTACACTGATGTTGAACATTATTGTTAAAACTCTAAGCAAATGAGTAGTCCTTTGATGACAATGTAGCTATGTAGTACAGCATGTGCTACTCTTATATGCTAGATGTAACAATGTAGGCATTGAATTATTAATAGCCCTAGTGTTTACTGTACCATGTGTAATATGCAAGTGAAGATGGCCGCTGACATAGCAGGAGCATGGGCGGGGCTGGCAGGGGATGACCAGGCACATAAGCTGTGGTGTTATCTAGTATCCTTCCCCTATGTACCGAAGGGACAATACAGATTTTAAACTTTGGAGGATAAAAAATATATGTTCAACTATCCAGCTCAAATGCTCAGCCATACCTGCCTGTTTCCAAAAAGCTAGAGCTTCATCACCCTCATATACCTAAGCCTTCATATTAAACAACCGTTTCCACTTAGCCTTATATTCTGTCATTTGTATTAAGTACAATAAACTTAAATGAGCTGTCTCAAAACAACTTTTCAGATTTGGGACTGTCTGATCTCTTTGCTCTTGGGGCAGTATCAACTTATCTTTGGATACCCTTTGTCTTTTCCCATCCCATATAAAAAATTACAATATCAGTATTGATATCCTGAAAGTGCAGAAATTTTTTGAGATAGTCAGAAGCAGGTACATGCACACAGACAGATTGATACAAGCAAATAAACACTGAGTTTGTGTGTGTACTTATACTTTTATAAAATGCACACATACAAGTGGAGACAGAGTTTACTTGAGTATTGGTTTTGTTGAATCATTCTGTCTTCTTTCCCCTCTTTGCCTGGCTACTTCTGAACTACATATTTATTGACGTTTGCTTACCTGGAAAGTACAACTGGGTCCAGGTACCTTTCTTCAGAGGAGGCCCAGGGAGAAAAGCTCCAAGATAGCAAATTTAATGCAATCAATATTTACAATGCCAAATGTTATAATGCAGTTGATGTGAATACACAGCATAGCAGAAAGTATAATAAAATGTGCATTGATATTCATAAACATTAATATAGAAGCATTGTATTAAGAATTTATAGATAGAAGAGTGGTGTATAAGATAGGTAGGAGTAATTCAAGAAATGCATTAGAGAGAGGTATTAGAGGGATAAACAAATATAAGTGTTACTAGAGACATAGCGATGGAATAGTAGTTTGGTTGAGCTAATTAGAGGTAGGTATAGCAGTTTGAATATTACAATAAAGTGAAGTATTGGAAGATGATAAGCAGTTTAAGTGATTTAGTGCTTTAATGGGAGGTATGAAGGTGATGAAGGGTGTTAGGAGAAGCCATGTTCCAGATCAGGAGGAGGAAAAAGCCAGGAGACAGAGAGGAAGTCTTTTAGTAATTATATGAAAGGTTGAAGGTCTGAGATAGCTCTGACTGATATAGGAATTTTATTCTAAGTTCTAGCTACATCATTGGCCCCAGAAGCTCTTTGTGGTTTGTAGATAGTAAGCAGTTGTTTATTATTTGACTGAAGGGGGCTGGTTGTAGAAAGAGTTGGAGAATGGGGCTACATTTCTGGACAGACAAATTGGGTGTACATGACTGTCTAGGTTAAGATGAGCTGGGTAAAATATAGCTGAGACAGTTAAGATGAGCTGGGTAAAATATAGCTGAGACAGTTAAGTGTTTTTAGTGCGTCCAGTAGTGGGTCAGGTAAGGTTTTGTGCAAGAAAATCTGCTAAGTTTGTTGTAACATTGTTCAAGTTTAGAAATAAGTGAAGCCTGCTGGTTGGTCATGATAGGGGCTCCATACAGGAGACAGAGTAAGAGGTAAGTTTTAGCTAGAGTTACCTTGGCCAAGTTTGTAAGGAATTTCTTTTTATACATAGCTTCTGATAGGTTTTCGTCATGCTATTGTGGATATGCAAATCAAATTTAAGATTGTCATTCTAAGTAGTTTTTTATGAGAGGTAACTTCAGTCATGGTATCATTTAAATAAAAAAAATGTTAAAGTTGGTTTTATGTAAATGGGATTCTGGAAAAAAGAGAAATAATTTAGTTGGGGGTTAGTAGCAGTTGATTATCCCCTAGTCAACGTTCAACAGTGTTAACGGCTTTTTGAGTACTTCTCTAACGATGCATGAGGTTATCTGAAGGGCATATTAGGGGAGAATCGTCAGTGTGCAGTATGAGGGCAGCTTGCTGAGTGGATTTATTTAGATTGTTATTGTATATATTGAAGAAAAGAGGGCCGAGAGTGGGACCCTGTGGCATGACAGTATTGACAGGAATGAAGGGGAAAAATGTAGAGCCAATAAAGTAGTTGTTAAACCGGATCTATATGACACT